>NW_022597753.1:0-7811 GCF_009176505.1 Sitodiplosis mosellana
ACAACAGCTTGTAATACGAGTAAAAATTGCACATAAGTGTGAGCGAAACAGCATAAGTTTTCGGCGCTCGATTGTCTTCCATATAGGCCAATGCAATTGAATATAATATTATTAAATATTTACGCATGGAAATATCTCGAAAACGGCTGGGTAAATCGGCAAAATGGACCGTGATGTCACTCCCAAAGGGAATGTTAACACCCAGCTGGTTTGATGGCCTAGAATACAAATCCGGTGAAATTTCAGCTGATCCATGGATTCTCTGGATTTGGCCAGATTCCAGTGCTTCCTCTTTTATGTGTATCTGTAAAGTCATTTTACCTTTGTTTTGTATGGAATTTCACCACGACGGAAAGAAATTGAAGTGTTAGAATCAGGTCGAATCCTGAGAATCTATGGATCAGCCCAAATTCCACCGGATTTTCTTGGCTATCAAACCAGCCGGGTGTTAACACTCCCTTTAGGGAGTGACACCATGGTCCATTTTTTCGATTTACCCAGCCGTTTTCGAGATATTTCCATGTGTACATTTGGCCATAGAAGCCAATGCAATAGCAGCGGCGCTCCGAGGTTTTCATACAAACTTCCCATGTAGACGGTCCAACACACGCAAAAATCGAAAAAAAAGATTAAATTTTTTTTTCGATTCTAATACAGTATTTTTTATGCCCAATCCATTGGTGTTATCGCCACATCGAAATTCGAGTTCTTTATCACTCAATTTGCACTATGTGATAAGTACGAGTGACGTCACCGAAAAATATTGTATGAAAGAGTGCCCCACGAAAAATGTTCAATTTGAATCGCCTCGTAAATTTGTTTTCAGTAAAAGTGGTACATGAATTTTTTTGCATGAAAACAAATTCACGTGTCGTTTATTCAGACAATATTTTTATGGGGCACTTTTACTGAAAATTTTTCTCAGAGGCACTTCATCTAAAAACAGAATTACGTTTCATTATTCCGCTTGCCCATTCATATGTGTTGTGAATAGAAGTTGCGTTTTCATTCTCGGACATTCAATTATTTGTCCCGCAGTTTTTGGGCAATTTCATCAATAAATGATATCCATTACCGAAAATAATGAAATTGATAGTCTAGTCCATTTATAAAAACTTCAAATATTCTCATAAACATCATTTCATGAATATTTTTTTGTAAAATAACAGAATTAATGGGAAAAAACTGAAATTTCAATGCCGGTCCTAATTAAATTTCCATGACTGTAAATAAATATTAATATATCTTACTTTTCCGTACACACTGTGTAAAAGGGATATGTATAGGAATTGGTCCCGAAAACTTTTTTTCACAAAATTAGTTTATATCATAATAAAAACTCATGAGACGCGTGGAAACCACATTTTCGAGACACTTTTTCGTTCGTGTGCCGCCGTTGTCGTAGCTGTTTGTTAACACGATAACTCAGAAAATAATTGGGATAATCAAAATCTGGAAATGTCAAATGTTTTGTATCCAAAAAACTTAGTTTAAGTTCGGAGATGAGCCATTTTTGATTTGACCCTTCGTCCCAAGAAACCCTTCGAAAAATTACAATTTTGTATGCGTAAATCCACTTTGATTGGCTTTCTGAGGTTTCATTTATTGGAGAAAAAATAAGATTCTGGAAGTTTCATGTTCATTTGCACAAGTTTAGATTTTGACCCTCAACTTTTGTTGAAATTTCCCTGTAAAAAAATCGAGGACTAAAAACCAAACTTGAGCAAATGCGATCAACATGAAACTTTCAGAATCTTATTTTTTCTTCAAAAAATGAATCCTCAGAAAGTTTGAAGCTAATCAGAGTCGATTTACGGGTACCTCCCATACGAAAGTGTTGAAATTTCGAAAACAATTACCAATTTTCACTGAATAATTGCTTTTAATTCAAGCAAATTGAAAAAAAAGTACGGAATACAGATTTGTCGACGTAACAATTGTTACGGTACATGGGTGTTGAATGTCATTCAACGCCACTAAGCTGTAGACATCTCTCTCCGGCTATACGGTAAACAACAGAACCAACACTGAACATGAAAATGACATGTTCAATTGTGTTTGTTTCGTTAGTTTCAACTGTGCCGCTACGAGAGGTCACTTTTGTCGTTTCTTTTTGTTATTTTACATATAAAATCAATGGTATTAGACGAGGATGTTACGGTATTAATTTTTATTATTATCATACTGAAAAATTTGTTTGCACCCTGAGTCATGAAAAACCTAATCTTTTGATATTTGTACAATTTACACTAAATTAACAAAAGATAGTTTAGTTTTACATAAATATTGGTTCTCCACTAGTCAAAAGAATAACCCAATTTATGAATAAACGAGTGACTAAACATGAAAATGTCTAATGAAAGCCGATTGTCAACGGTTCAAGATAATCTAACACCGCGTTTGAGAAAAGATAGACTAACTGGAGCGTTAAACATATTAATGTCGACCTCAATGACTGCAAAAGTAACACAGTCCGACGGGTGTTTTTTTCAAATGGGAACATGGAATGTCAAGTGCGGTAAAATTCGTGAAAAAATAGTCAATTTTTACACTGTAGTAACATTTACAACTTTTGAAATGTACGGTTCAACACATGAAGGTCAGATTTTAGTTGCTGGCGAGTCGATATTAACCTCATACTTCGTTTTGATAAGTTGGTGGATTCAGTGGGAAAAAAATATTCTTCAAATTTTTTGTCAGTGGTGTTGAAAAAATGATCGAAAATGGCCTCTTACGATGTTTTTGTCTTCGACCTATACCATTTTCTTGTCGAAAAAATATGGGCCCCTGAACACTTGAACACCGGTTTTCCTACAAATTTGCTCTAAAATCGACATTTTTTCATAAAACTATCGATCGATTGGAAGATTGGTACAAAATCACATTTATGGCATAGAAAACCTTCGTACAGTGACCTACTATGGGTCCATTTCAGGCTTTGTTATGCGCTAAATCCATCACGCTGAATAAATTCATGCGATAGATTTATGCGATAAATGTGATGCGATCGCTTTGCGGTGAACGAAGTCTGTTGCTCTTCACTTGTTCACGCATGAACGTTCATGCTTTGCAGTGAACACATCGCTGATCAAAGCCTGGTCCACTTCCACCCAATTTTTGACAAAAACGTTGTGTTGTTTCATTTCACACAAGTTTATATGTAAAGCGCCCAGATGCCCGGCTTTTGGCTGGACTGCCCGGCCTTTTTGAGCAAAAACAGCTGCCCGATGCCGGACTCCGGCCTGCCCGACCTTTTAAGCAATTTGCCCGACTTGCCCGGCTTTTTTCTTCATTCTACATTTAAAAATTTGAAATGCACTAAAATCGAATATAATCGCGTATTTCACTTCAACTGATTTATCATGCAAACAAAACAGTCTGTCGCATCGACAAACATTTTAGTTATAAACAAAATGTAAAGCTGTAGTCGAGTCGAAAATTGCTGAATATGCATAAATTTGCTGTGTGTATTCGTAGAACAGCTGAGCGGTCGCTTTTCTATCATGCAATTTTCGTGTGTTTGCGTGCGTCAATTTTGCTATCGAAACGCTAACAGCATTTTTATTCACTTCATACGGATTCATTCGAACGAATATTATTAACGTTATAATTATAAACTCATCCCGTGAAGAAGCTAATTTTTGTCACCCGATTTTTTTACTATGTTTAATTTGAAATGAATTGGCAATTTAAATTGCTATTGCTAGTAAGCAATGTAATTTTACCAAAAAAATCGTAATAAAGCTGTAATTTTTATGGATCTAAAATCCTACGCACATTTTAAATTTTGCCCGGCTTTTGCCCGAATTTCAGAAAAAAATCGCCCGCACTTTTGATGACTTTCCGGCCAAAAGTCAGGCCTTGAGCGGAAAATAATTTGGGCGCCTTATTTATATGGTTTTAGCGTCGAAAAATACGATTGCTTCAAAACAAATTATCGAATGACGCTTATGAGCTTCGGTTCCATGGCTAAATCACCCCATAGAGCTAACAATTTCTGCCCTTGCTACCTTTAAACTTCTAGTGTGATCCTTCACGAACATTTTGAGTACCGATATGACCAAGTCGAGTGATGTTACGTTTTTCATGGCAAATTATCATTTTTTGTTCGGGAGGTACCCCAAAAATGCATTTTTCTGAGTTTTTGACTGGGAAGACTCCCCTTATTTTCGAGCAAAAATAACTTTTTACCAAACATTTACCATGAAAAATGTGTATTTGAGGATTTTTCGACGAAAAGTCGTATTTTTGAGAGTTGTAATCGAATCAACTGGATATGAGTCTAGAAATATGTGAAAGCATCACTCGACTTGGTCATTTAAGTACTCAAAATATTCGGACTGTATATCAATTAATAAAATGGTGATTTACCATTAACGTTAACGAAAATTGCCTTTAATAGTTAGTAGTATGGTACTACTATTACCTCTGTAGCTATTTTTTTTTAAATATATTACAATTGTAACGTTAGATTTTAGCTCGTAATGCAATTACTTCAAGCGTCCGATACAATAATATTGTGTTACTGTAAAATGTAAACTGTAGTATGGAAAAGTTCGGGATACGGTTGTAATTCTTTCGAATAGAAATGAAAAACCATAATTCTCATATAATCCCTGTGATAATTTTTTGTAAATATTTTCGAGTTCATATTACTTTCGTTCATTTCTTCGTTTTCGATATAAGCTTGATTTAGTTTGGACTAACAGCACCGATTTCGTCAATTGTTCCAAAAATGATTATCACCCACTGAACCAGGAGTCACATCACATATCGTATGAGATAAATATTGGTAATTTTGATTGTAACCAATTTAAACCAACTTCGAATCATAGTTACCGAGATTTTGTGAATGCCGATTACGATACCATAAATGAGTCGCTGAATGAGGTCGATTGGATGGAAATGTTTTCCGGTGATGATTTCGACTCGCATATCACAAAGTTCTACGGACTGATTGATTCAGTAATTTCATCGAATGTTTTGATGAAAACGAAGAAGCTTTCAAGTCACCCAAAATGGTTTAATAATGACCTTATCAATTTGAAGAATAGAGTCAATAATCAGTACAAATACATAGCATCCAGACGTACCATTGAAGAAAAAAATTACGCAAAAAAGAACACTCCACATTGAGAAGAGAATGCAAAAAGAGCGCACGTTTGGCATATAGAAACTACAAACTTGAAATGGAAAACCTTATCAATGAAGATCCACAGAAGTTTTTCGAATTCGTGAATGGTTCCAAAAAGACGAATGATGATCTTCCAAATGAAATGGTTCTTGGGGATAAGAAAAGTAGTAACCGAGGTGAGATAGCACAATTTTTCGCAACACATTTTGCCAAAGCGTACACTGAACCGGACTATACCAAAAACGAGAATTATTCTGAAGATGAACCATTGCTAAAGGATCTGTGTGCTAATTTTCCAACTATAAACATTACTGAGGAGTTGGTTATGGATGCGATAAATAACCTTCCAAACAACATGGTATCTGGACCTGATGGAATACCAAATATTTTTGTCAAAGAATGTACTACAGCACTGTTGAAACCAATAACACACATGCTGAAGAAATCATTAGACACTGGATTTGTACCTGAAATTTGGAAAAGTTCATTCGTTAGACCGGTGCACAAAGCCGGTGTTAAAGCTAAAGTTGAAAACTATCGTGGTGTAGCCCTGCAGTGTGTAATACCGAAGTTGCTTGATTCCATCGTTGCCAAACACCTTAATTATCACATGGAGAATATTAATGATAACAGTCAACATGGATTTGTGAAGGGAAAATCTACAACTACAAATTTGGCTGAATTTACATCGTGTGCAATTTTAGGAATGAAAAACCAAATACAAATCGATGCAATTTACTTGGATATTGCGAAGGCCTTTGACTCGGTCAACATTGATTTACTAATACGCAAATTGAATATTATGGGACTGAATCAACAATTACTCAAGTGGATCAAATCGTATTTGTATGGTCGCCAACAGATTGTCAAATTGAATAATGACATGTCGAGCCCTATTGAAGTGACATCGGGAACTGGTCAGGGTTACCCGATTGGTGCTACATTGTTTATGTTGTTCATCATTGATTTACCAAAACACATAAGAAACTCAATACTTCAGTCGTTTGCTGATGACACTCGCCTATGGAAACACATCAGACATTATGATGATTGTCTGGAATTACAAGCTGACTTGAATAGGCTTGTTGAATACTTTAACCGGAACAAGCTAAAGCTAAATGTATCTAAGACCAAATTTGTGTCTTTTCATCGTGGCCACCTGAAATTTAACTTCGAATATTCCATTGGCGGCGAAAAAATTGATCGAGTTGACGTGATAAAGGATCTTGGGGTGATACTTGACCATAAATTGATGATGATTACAAATGATAACGCTGGAAGAGCGGAGAAAGATAGCACAAATATCACTTGTCCACAATGTGATATGTGGAAATACTTCATCGAAATACATTTTGAGCAAAATAAGTTTTAAAACACCGCGACATTGGACAAGAAACTCAGATTTCCTTTCATTACCGACGCATCAAAATTGCTATTCCAAGTTTGAACCTATCAATTATATGTTGAGTACATACAATGAATTTTATAAATACTTTGTTCCTATCAAACCGCCTAATTTACCAGATGAATGTAATATTACTACGATTCCGAGTTGTGATACTTATTTAATTGATTTTAGCACAAGTATAAATACTGTTAAACATAGAGTAGCTGAGTATTTTAAGAGAAACAGAATTTGGAGAGAGTGAAGTCAGGTAGAATGAATTATCTCATTGTAAATATTGTAAATATAACAAGATTTATTCATTCTAAATAAACCACCTCTGGCAAAGAAACGCTGTATGGTGCAGAATAATAATAATAATAATAATAGTGTCAATGTCTGAAATTTTAATTCACTGTGTAACAAAAATTTCTTCAAGTTTGAAATCGTCTGATTAGGAGTACACACTTCTCCAATTGATGGTTACATATCAGGTCAGGTAATTTTAATAGATTTTAAGTTTTGAAGAAATTCGGTATCTGTCCTTAGAACACAAATATATTCGGCTGAAAATTGATGTGCTATCATATAATTACCAATTTACCAGAATGAGCCAAGAGAAGTCGTCAACCACATGCAACAATGAAAACATTCTCGAACCGCTTTTAGAGAGCAGGTGATATTTGTCTAATTGGCGAATGGATAAAAACGTGGCAATTTATTTCTACGAGTCCTAATATTAAAATTGTTACTTTATTTTCTGCGGGTGCCTGAATTCGATTCATATCTGCATTAAGTATCATTTCCTTAATGACGGATAACAATACACACAGAATGCTATTCGATTCTTTAACCTTCAAACCGTAAATTGGCACTGTGTGCCCAAAACCAACTTTGAATGCTTATATCTTAATTATTTCTTATCATAAATTAATAAAATAACTATGGTTCGATTCGTTGAACATTTGGCTACAAAAATTGCGTTAACATACCCACATACGCGCACTAACTTACCACATATGCGCGTGAACATTTGTGATACGCTATACGTAAAATGGGTGCCTGAGTGCCCATATACATTTTTCGACAAATTGCGTATAAAAATTAGTGTGGGAACTATGATATATACATCATCGGAAAGATCTTGAACAGTACATGTAATTTGAGTTATAATACATCAAAATTGATCATCATTTTATCAAAATATGGCCATTTTATCAATTTTGGCCAAAAAATTCCAACGGCCAAATATTGGCCAAATGCCGGCCTATTTTGAAGTTTTATACCAAAAAT
>NW_022597754.1:0-11246 GCF_009176505.1 Sitodiplosis mosellana
AGGGATTGAGTTTTTTGGTAAAAAAATAAGATCCAGAAAGTTTCATGACGTTTGGAATATCACAAATGGGATTTCTATTGGGATTTTACTTTCATGGTTTCATAAAAAACTCATTTACCTATCTAAATCTTGTGCTGACCTGAAATCCCAATAAACAAGCCACAGATATGGCTTTCGGTGCTTGATTTGAAGCTGGCTAGAAGTTTTGAATGGGCAGACTGTCGAAAAACGAGATTTCCCAAAAAAATTCACCATTATGTGAAAGTGAAATACTGAGGGTTTCCGTAAACTGATATTCTTGCCTATTTGAACCCAAAAATGGTCAAAAGTGCTTGATTTTTATTACTGATTTAGATTTTTCGGACCATTTCCCACAACTTTTGCCTTATTTGACTCACTGTTTAACGTGAAAAATTCTTAAATCCCGCATTTGAAAATTAAATGTTGAGAATATACGAAAAATGATATTTTTGCATATTTGGGCTCAAAAAACGTACAAAGTGGTTGGGTTTTTTGCTGATTTAGAATTTTTCAGTCATTTTCAACAATTTTTGACTTATTTGCAACATGGTTTTGCGTGAAAAATGCTTAAATCCCGCATTTGAAAGTTAAATCTTTAGGATTTAACGAAATTCGGAAAAATCATGATTTCAAGGCCCCATAAGGCTTATCGGGTGTACTCAAAAGGCCAGTTTTTCTTGTTTTCGCCCAAATTTTACGTCCTACCCAATCAGCTTTCATTTTTTGGCCGTTTTCGCAAAGTTGAAAATTAAATCTTTGGATTTAATTAAATCCGAACCACTTACAACGGGCATGAGTGATTTTTCATACGAAAGTGTATTTTTCGGAGAAAATTTCAAGAAATGTCGATTTCAGGCCAAATTTATGGGCAAGTAGGTGTTCGGTTGTTCACAGACTCCCATTATTTTTGCAAAAAAATGGCAGTTTGCCTTGATCGAAACCCTGAAAAATGCTTTTTTCGGGTACTTCCCGTACAAAAGTGTCATTTTTCAAGGTTTTTCAGGTCCTCAGTCGGAGGCTTATGGTACGAAATTGGTAAATCAGAATGGGCTCAAAATAAATCCGAAGCTTTGTCTCGACATGCCAAAACTTTTGGCTCTTACAGATCTCAATTATCTTGTCAACTTTTTGAGATAATCGGCGAACAAAAAACGCGAACGCGAACGCGGACGACGCCATACGCACATCGCAATTTTGCACATATTTCATAGTAAACAACATGTTTTTGGAGGCAGATAGGTCTTGATCGATAGGATTTGTTCCCATCTACATTGACTAGTGTACAGATATGTGATTTTTGAAGTTTGGCGTGACGTTATAGTGGTCCGAAAGAGGAGATGTCATGAAATTTTGGATAGTAAAACCAATACTTTTCCATACAAACAAAGTTTGCGGAAAAGTAAAAATGACCATCCATACATAATTGCCTGCGGTGATTACCAAGAGAAAATTACACACTTATATATTGATTTAGAAGGACATTTGATGTCGGTGAGTGTGAAAGTTATTTCAAAGAAAGAAGAGAGAGAAATTTTATTTTAAATCTATTTTCAAGGTTCCTGAAAATTTCGGTATTGCGGAAACATTTGATCTCTTTGTGAAGGCCTACAAGTCAATTGGTTTGAACTTTGACCCAAATGTCAAGGCCATGCTTGCATTTCTTCTATGGTGTCAAGACCATTCAGCGCCCGTCCCCATTGATAAAAAGTCTATATGAAAGCATGAAAATGGAAATCTAAATCTGATGTGCAAATACAAGGAAAGATATAAAGCAAATGTTCTGAATCTCACAAATATGAAATAACCAAAAAGTTGAATATATTTTATTAAATAAAGCACATTTATTCTTATTAATCTCTGTTTTTGTACTGCAAAACTCAAATCGATTTACATAAACCCATGTCAAGCGTATCTGATTTAATATACAATATTGTTCAAAATGTCTAGATTAAATAGCACCGAATCTGCTGGATTTTCTTCTTCGATTTCAAAACTATTAAAAAATTGATTAAATGATAAAATATTGTATGGTTTACATAGCAAACATTTTCGAGCATTTCCAACAAAAATATTTTGTATTCGGTATAAACGTGGCCCGTAAACAATAAAAAGATTCTCTCGATACTCGTAGCTATTGATTCCGATCGATTTCAGCTGCTCAATTTTATCAATTTCCACACCAAATGCATCTATTAGCTGATTTGCGTAGTCCGAATTGTTGTCAACACCTAGGGGCTGACCACGGATTTTTTATTGACAAAATCTGTTTTTATCGCCTAATTTTAATGACATCCGTAAAAAATTGAAAAAATCTGTATATATTGAATTTTATCGTTTAATATCGACTATAAACGTTTAATGTGCTGACGTCATTACCGATTCAAAAATGCTGGAAGTGGGTTTTGGTGGATCCCCAGGATCGTTTAGTACTGCTCCGGTTCTGGAAGTGGATCCTCAGGATGGGCCAGGGCATTGTCAAACCCAGTCTGGTCAGTAGATAGTTATCGGCAAAAACTATCTACTCTGGTCCATCCTGAAGATCCACTAAAACCCACTTCCAGAATCGGGAGCAGTTCTGAACGATCCTGAGGATGCACCAAAACCCGCTTCTAGAACAGTATGCATTCGTTAAAGCAAAAAAATTACTGCAAAAATCGGGCAAAATCGACGAACATGTGATTATATCGGAATTTATTTGTTTAAATGATAAAAAATGTTAAAGTCGGTCATTATTGGTTATTTTTAAAACCGTGGTTAGCCCCTAGGTCAACACAGCATGCAAATCCAAATTCGATATCGTCTTTCATGGAAAAATCAAGTGAACACAAAATTTCTTGATGTTTTTTCGACACGGACTTGTTTATGTTTTTGTAATTTTTGATGCCAAACTCTTTGAGTTGATGATGTTTTCGTTCATAGCGCAGCATATTCATGTGAGATACAGGTCCAACCATGCGCATAATATGTGGATAGTGTTGCATAAAGTGAATTTTTGGAATCAGTTTTCTACCACACTTTATAATTTGCATCGACAAAACCCTCTATAGTTTTCCTAACATATTTCGATTTTTTTCAGAAAAAGTGTTTTTCAACAAAATTCGATTTTGAAATTCTGGGGTTTTAAATTCGGATTTTGTTTAGTTTCTCACGAAGAATTTCGTGGTGGTTTCAGTTTGAAGCTTCGATTGATCATTTTCAAAAATTAACCCAAAAATGCTGGTTAATAAGATACCGATCTTATTAACATATTAATAACATATTTTCATTATTAACCTGGCAAATTTTCCAAAAAGACTCATCATAAATGAAAACTGAAACCAACATGAAATTCTTTATGAAAAACTGAACAAAATTCAATTCCAAAACCTCAAAATTTCAAAATCGGATTTTGTTAAAAACACTTTTTCTGAAAAAAATCGAAATATGTTAGGAAAACTATAAAACCCTCAGCTGCGTTTTAAGTTCTTCTAAACAGTTCACACTCACTTCTTTTGAATAAACAAGGTCTACAATTTGCAATAATGCTCCAACACACTTCCAAACTGCAGCAAATTGAGTGTGGTTGCGATATCTCCAAAGAATGAACGGAATGTTTCTGAATAGACACAGCGATTGTGATGCGTTTTGACCTAAACTTCGCTTGTCCAAGTCGATTGAGCTAGGAATATTGCGTCTTTCTAAAAATCCGTAATCCAAAAGCTGTATACTCATGCTCAAATCTTCCTCTGTCAATATCTTTGATGTAACAAGCTGGCTGAATAAAATCTTCAGAACAAACGGTATAGCTCCTTCATTAATCTAGGGGCTAGGAACAAGTTGTGTCATTCGTATGTATTCGCATATATTCATACGTTCGTGGCTTTGTTATTGTTGTTGTAAACTCACTGCGCTGCGAATGTCTCGTATACACAATCACAAGAATTCACGAATATTCGTACGAATTCGTCTCAAGCGCTTGTGTTCCTACCCCCTAGTCATTAATATCGTGCATTATTATTATCGGGATTTGATATGATGTGAAAGTATTTCAAATCCGAAAGTAAACAATAATATTTAACGCCTTTTGTCTCAGCGTAGTTTACTTTTGTTGATTCTTGAACAATGTTAATTTGTTCATTGTAGCTTTCGAATATTCGGACCTTAGTTGGATTCTCTTGTAGCATAGTCTGGCATTCAGCTCGTGAGCATTCACAAAACCGGCAATAGTGATTGGAATTGAATGATTTTACGAAACCTAAAGAGGTATTTCCACCAAGATTATCGGCAGCTAACTGTGTTATGGTTCCTATCGATCCAGAATGACCAGCCAAACTGATTCCGACCTCTTCTAATTGCTTGATTTCGTTCACGATGGGAAACCAAATGTTATTAAAATCCGTGTGTTTCATGTTGTAGTCATCTGAATTACATAATGCCACCAGAAAAACATATTTGCATTTTGACATGTATTGAATGGGCATATTTTGAATGGAGAAATAAACTGCACATATTTTATGACGATTTGATTTGGAACCTAATGCATTGCAGGGATCATGATCATCGTATGCCAATTGAAGTTGCAAACTATCTGGGTGTGTTTTAAACAGTTCGATTAATTTGTATGCACTTCCACTGCAAAAATTGATCAACTTTCCACCTTGAAAATTACGGTTTTGTTCCAAATTGTATTCAAAATATGTTTCTGCAAAGTCTTTATGTCCAAAAGCGAATTTCAGAGTTTTTAGTATGGAAATATACCAAAATGTATACTGAAGCAATCGCGGTATTTTGATAAACCTGCCATGGAATCGCTTCTTTTTTGATTCCCAACGAGTTCCGATTGCGATTTCTTTTGGTGCAACGTACAAATGATTTTGTTTCACTTTTTTATCTCTTTTATGCTTGGAATCAACCACAAAAATCAAATCCTGCACAAATCTGTTGCTCGCATCGAGTACTTCCGGCGCTGTCATGCTATTATCATCATTGATTAGGTCCAAATTAAATTTATTGACGTTTTTCATCATTTTTGCCCACGACTTTAAAACTAGATTTTTTTTCTTCTCAGTAATTTTCAGCTGCGTTATTATTTGTATGAATGAGTTTACAAAATCTGTCATGTCACTTTTCGCAATGACCGTGGGCGACCTATTCGGATTTGTGTACACTATTGGTTCGATTTCTGTTTCATTACTTTGTTCCAAATCACAATTTCCATTCAATTCAAAGTTGTGCTCAAACTGGTATGACGGCTCATTCACCTAAAATCCAAATACAATGACTTATGATGTGCTTCGAGAAATTTAATGAGAAACATTTTACCTCAACAAACGATTCAACTTGAAGTTGAATCTTATTTTGGGAATGTTCGATGGTGGTGTCCTCAGACGTCTACATTTGAGATAAAGATATCTTAGGAAAAATAGAATTTCGTCATAAAAACTCCAAAAATCGTAATAAAATTTACAAAAAGAGACATAACATTCCCTAAAATCGTTAAACACGATTTCGCGCATGAATTTTTGTGAAATAATTTTGTTTGTTTCACATGATTCCTCGTCACATAAATTACATTTATAATCCATTGTTGCTTGATTATTGTGTTGCTTTTAAGGTTATGTAAGGTATGTTCGGTTTATTTACATTTTTCATCGGTTTATTGGAATAAGTACATTAACAGCTGCGTGATTGGCAGCTGTCAATTATTCGCAGTACTAGATTTTTATAGTGTACCCTTAAGTACGTACTTAACATACTTGAGTTTAATTACGAGACTTGAGTACGTACTTAAACTCCCATAAGTACTTACTTAACATACAATACTTAAGCTTAAATACATCTCCAGAATTTGTGAAATTAGAATGCAAATATGTTACCCAGAAAATTACAATTTCCTAATAATAAGAGTTTAAAATAGATATCCACGCGACATGAACCATGCAAACGATTTTTCGTACACACAGGTGTAGTTCGTAGTGGAAAAAAAGTGAAGCTTGCTTTTCACCAGGCTTTGTTATGCGCTAAATCCAAGATCCGACAGCAAGGGACTTTGTACGTCACAGAAATGTGTATGTGCTTTGCATGTTTATTCATGTTTAAATGATTGAAACTTGCAATTTTGCCTACTTTTAGGTGTTATTCTTGTGTTTTTCAATGCAACTAAGATAGAAACTTTGTGATTACATGTTAGTTCATGACGGGGGTGGAAGCAAGTAAGCAAATCAGCTTGCTCGTGCAAGCAGCAAGTTCATTTTTCGAGCAGCAAGTAGCAAGCTATTACATTTTTCAACCAAAACTCCGACCGAGCAAGCAAATTTTTACTTGCTCGCAGTAAGTTGCGAAGTTGCTTGTCGATTCAACTTTTTGCTTCAATAAATTACTTGCTAGCTTGCTCGCTCACTTCCACTTGCTCGCTTATGTACTGGACAGAAACTCAAAACTTGCCTAAATAAAATATTGGTTTATGTTATGACAAAAGTTTAGTATAAAATTCCATATTCATAAGCTATTCTGGTCATTTTATTTTTTCATTTAAACTACAAGTTTTCCATCACATTCGTCATAGTACAATTTTTGTTTTTTTATCCAAGCAGTCAAATCGTATTTTGACATCGCTAGTTTTATTGAACAAGGAATGATTTTTTGATCTTGATTTTGCGTATCGATCCGTATTTGGCATTCTTGATGCATCAGTTGCTCACGGGTTTTGTCCAGAACATCTTTTGACCATTCTTTTCCTCTCCCATAAGCAACTAATTCTGGAACGCAGAAACGATGTGCCAACATTGGTAGATTGATCGACTCAGGAAAATTTACCGGTGGATATATATCATTTAATCTGAACCACACCTTGTCTCCATAATCTACAAACATCACTTGGCATAATCCACTTTCGTGATCTATCCCTTTGACAATGCCGCGGTTCCAAATGGTTCCAGTGGGATCAATAAATGTAACCACACCATACAGATCAGACCGATCAAGTTTACGTGGAACATCCCATCTTCGAATGTTTTCTATGAGTGAATTGTGCATACAGCTCATTTTCGTGGGACAGTTTTCATCATCGCTACTCAGGTGCAGTGACGGGTGACGGTCATTGGAACACATTTGTGCCTCGATGTAGCTTTGCATTGATTTTCGGATATAGCGACTCATAAGTTTTACATTTAGATCATCCCAGTGATTATTCCATTCAACTAATCCTGATGAATCGCTGCCCCAAAGTGTTATTGCGGCTGTATAATTACTGTAACTGGCTGCCAATTGATTGTACTGCTTTATCAAATAGCATAGCAATGACTTGCCCTCGTTGCGATCAATAAATGGAATATTGATGATGTCCATACTGCAGAATGAAACCGAATCTTCGATGTTTGCCAAATTGTCTGGAATCGGCATTAATTCCGATTCTTTGGCTTCAACTTTGTTGCCGTAATCGCACAAAAAAATTTGGAATGTTCGAGATTTGTTGTGAATTCTGCTGAATGACCAAACAACTTTCCCCACGTGACCAGCTATAATTGTTGCGAATTCCTAATTGACACTGTTGCCGTACGTGCGAATTGATCAGTTGACGAATTTTGGCCATTGAGTTGTTCTTATTTCTGATGTATATCTCGGCTGCAGATTCGATATGACCAATTTCAATCAATTTTTTGGAACCAAACTGCGAATCAGTTTCCCAATTGTGCTCATTGACTAGACAATCGAACCAATAACGTGGAATTTTGTTGTCAAATTGTATATGTTTGTAGTTCAGAAATGGTACCGATTCATGTAAAAGGTACTTATTTTCGCTCTCGTCATATGCCAGTGCCAAGACGTCATAAACATCAAAACTTCCATGTACCATTCCACTGACATAAATCAAGATTTCATTACGTTCGGCTATTTGCTCAAGCTTTGTTCGTAGAGTTTCTTTTGTTGGGTTGCTCAGATCGCTTTCAATCGCTTTCAATTGACATTTGAAGCTAAATGGGTCACTTGTAACATGTTCGAATTTCAATGCATGAAGTTGCGATTTTTTCACGCAAATACTATATCCATAATCAATCAAGAACACCTCGTATGTTCTTTCGTTTCCGTTCGATGCAATTATATTCACCACTTCAGCTCGAAAATGATTGCCGTCATGAAATACACCACACACATCTTGCACTCTAATATCATCAAGTCCTTCAAATGGGCTGTAAATTTGGTTCAATTCATTTTGAAAAACTCTTCGCGTCGGTTTCTCAGAAATCTGAAATAATTTGGCTTGAGTCAACAGAACATCGATAACTATCATTAAATATAAAGGCTAACCTTAATCGCAGAAAACATATTCTTGGAATCCACATGTTCTATTTTCACCCATAAAAAAACAGCCCAATCAATCTTTTGTGCATTTCTTGTCTTAATGTACTCTACCTAATAAAATTGACAAAATAATAAATTTGGATGTCATAATTTTTAAATTGAATTTGAATTTAGATGATACACACTGTCAATTGGTTTGAACTTTATTGGTTTAATTTTGAGAGTTTTGTTTTGCAAGTCATTTTTAGTTTCAATGGATATATAGCAATATTATTCGAAATAAACCATACATTTTTGTATTTTTTCACAGATTTATCCAGAGGAGAGCTTCTTGAGCGAATTGTCGCACAATTCAAAGTCAAATTGCCAACTCCAACTGCTGCTGCAGATGAGCATGATCCTGAAATTAGCAATACTCGCCGTGAAATGAGTTTACGTGAGCGATTATTGGCGAGACACATTCCCATGGCAGCAACGCTAGCGCGTGACAACACCATTGAAAGTGAACTTTTCCGATTCCAAGATGTACATGAAGTCTATGATGATGTTTTGGTGTTCTGGTCTAAGTTTTCAAATTGTTACCCTAATTTATCTGCCATAGCACGAGCATTATTTTGTGTACAAGCAACTACAGCAACAGCTGAAAGTGCTTTTTCGTTTGCCGGCTCTGTTATTAGAAGCCAGCGTGCCACAATCGATCCATTTAGAGTGGAAAAAGTTCTTTTCATCCACGATAATTATGACTTGTTTAATATGGCATAAGAACATTCTTCTTTCTTTTTAATTTAGCATACATACATGTATAGCGTTTAGCAATGTACAATGTACAATTGATTTTGAATGTAAAATCTACCGCGATCGAATTTGAAAGTTAATTTAGCATACATTTTTGTATAGCGTTCGATGTAACGAACAATGTGCAATCGTTTTCACAGTGATCTAAATTCGGAAGATAATTTAGCAAATATTTTTTTATAGCATGAAAAAAAAACTAAATCTCCACTGAATTCATTATTTTGAAGAGCAATTAATTCCCGATATTTGGATATACAATTCGATATTTTTCATTTGAGTACTCTGTAAAGGCACAAACATGTTTTGGGCTAGTGCTGAGTTCATTTTTCGAGCTCACAGAATTTCAACTTTGACCATTAAAATTTAATATTTTTTTTAAACGGGTTGATGTATTTTGTAGCTTATCATCAGCTCTTTCTTATGGATATAAATTTGTTTTGAATATTTTCAATTTTTGTGGCTGAATCGAGCTTCAAACAGCAATACATGCTGTGGGGCTATTCGCGCCACAAACACAATGGGCAATTAGCGTGTTTTTGGGGACCTCAATGGGATCGGAAGGGGTGGTTGACTAAGTATTTTTGTAGCACCATCAATTACCTTTCCAACGGTACCATGGGTTTGACAATGCGTGGACTACTTCTTAGATAAATAAAAATCGGCGCAAAGTCATTTTTTCGAATTTTGGGCCAAAATTCGCCTGTCGACAGATGAAAAAAGGTAGTGTCACTTTAGGCATAATAACTTCGCTTCTAGCGGTCCAAATTCCATGAAATTTTGACACAACATCAGCGAAGGATGTACTAATCTAACACTAACACTTTTTCTGATGATAAACACATTTAAAACACTGAAAATGCGGCCGGCGCGAATTACCCCATGTGGTGGCGCGAATTACCCCACCTGCGCGAATAGCCCCACCATTTTTTAATTTCGCCCCAAGGGCTATATCGGACCCCAAACATCAAACCAAAAACATTTCTTCTATAAAAGTTAGGTAAAAAGACAAGCTACAAAATGATACCAAACATTCCTGATTTTTTTTCAATTTTCATGGAAATATAAAATTTTGAAAAAAAGTGGCGCGATTAGCCCCACCTTACCCTACTAATTGTGTACACACATAAAAGATCGGAGGTTTTCATAAATTCTTTTCCCTGCAGAAAATTCTTGTCAGAAAATGAAATATTCGGGCGTAGTCATTATAGTTTTATAATGAAGCGAAGTATGAAATATTTATTTATTCAAAAATAATGGAAGTGGAATGATTTTTATATTTATTTTCAACAGTATTTTTTCATCCTAATTGTTTTATTGGTGAACGTCGAATCCATTTCTTGAACGCCAATATCGTTTCGTTTTTCATCGTTTTCGATTGCTTCAAATCATTTCGTCGTTTTGATCCGATGGCACTTCGTCGATATTTTGAATCGATTTTCCGTTATCACTGGCGCATCCTTCAACGTTGAGATGTGCATCGATTCCTCCTGTGATTGCGTCAACATTTTCGATTTTCAACATTTGTTGTCGTGTAGACAAATACGGATTAACCCGAAACTGCCGTACCACTGTTCGCCGTTGTAAAACTACTAAGGACAGAAACAACGTTATCCCCATCATTGTACCTACTAAATCATCGTCACTATCCATTTTCGTTTTTTGAAGAAAAAAAAAATTCCTTAATTATTATCAAAATAATCAATTTACGTTGAAGAGCAACTAAATTTTATCTTTTCTCAACTTGATTGTCATTTACAATGCGGAGAAACGTCAAATTTGTTTTGCTCAAGAGGATTGTGAACAGACAGTTTTTCGCATGTATAAACCAACCATGCAAACAGTGTTTGGTTGAGATAAATGAAATTTATCTAGATAATTTCGAGTTAATATCTTTTTTATTCAATTTTATCTAAATAATGTCGAGATAATTATCTATCTTTTGTTGAAAAAGATAAGATTATCTTATCTTTATCTGAGTTTCTAGTCAGATAAAAGCCTATTGAAGGCTATGACATTAGTTTTTTTTTGATAACAGAATTTTGCACTGAACATTTGTATGAATTTGAATAAATCGACAATTGGCTGTCAATTCACGTTTCGCTCCGGAGAGTTTGAAACGATTCTAGGCAGAATAAAGTGAATCAAATAGA
>NW_022597755.1:0-7873 GCF_009176505.1 Sitodiplosis mosellana
AGAAAGTTCATATTCTTTTTCGGTATTTTTTCAAACGTTTCTAAAATGTTATTAAAAATGGGTTTTCATATTAATACATATATTTTTATAAATAATTGAAATATTTTTTAACCAGAATGCTTGAAATATGTACTCATGTACTTATGCATACTTTTAGCGCGTTCCGCAACGAATGACAACCGACTACGCGGTCCCCGTTGTAGTTTGACAGTTCGATTTCATGGCTCTGGTTTTTACTAAACAAAACCAAAGTGGATGCATATTTGAAAGACTTAAATCTAATGGAGGATTCACTGGTAGACAATCTTGAGACAATGAATAAAATACAATGGAAGTTAGACTCAATGGTGGAGTGGGACGTTCCTCCTTACTTAATACCCACGGACGTAAATGCATATTATTATCTTGAAATGAATACATTAAGTAATATTGTCCTTAAATTATGCAATTATGCATCGCCCATAGAATGTCATTGTAATCGATTTTCGTTGGTTTTTTTTCAGTGATTGCTATGGGAAATTTACAGTTTCCATTTTACGGTTTGGGCATAGAGTAAGTACAAACGCTATAGTTATGACACACTTTATTAGAATTTGAAAATATTTTTTTCTTCTCTCAAACAGAGTATTGAATTATGGGTTCGGTATAAAAACTCTTGGCCATGAATTTTCACATGGATTCGATGATACTGGTGAAACCAGCTTATTTTTAACTTTATTTGAAAGAAATGGAATTGATTTTCGGTCTATTTTGAAAACAGGACGACAGTTTGACAAAAATGGAAAAGAGAATGATACGTGGACAAACAAAACGAAAAACGAATATGCAAGCCGTATCAACTGTCTTATTGATCAGTATAACAATTTTAACCTATCGGAAATTGACCCGACTGTGAGTAATTGAACACTGGCATTTCAAATCTATGAAATGAGAAATCGCATTAAATAATTTTTCTCACTGTTGATTTCGTATAGGTCAATGGTAGTGCCGATGGCAATAAGACATTAGACGAGAACATTGCTGATAACGTAGGTTTATTATTAGCATACAAAGCATACAGAATGTTCATAGCAAAGCATGGTGAAGAAGGAATATTGCCAGCTCTTCAGCAATTTACACCGGACCAATTGTTTTTCATTGGATTTGGAAATGTAAGATCAATCGATCGCGAAGCGATATCCAATATTTCGATTCATTCATTATTTCGTATTTATTTTTAGGAACAGTGCGAATCAATGTCTGCGGAAACATTAGCAAACATGAGCACACTTTAGGCAAATTCCGAGTAAATGCACCTGTTTCAAATATGAAGGAGTTCAAAGAGGTTTTCAAATGTAAGGACAACGCAAAAATGGTCTCGAAAAAACCGTGTCGCATCTGGTGAATGTGGCATTGTCCTAAACCAAATTCTTGCTGGGCTTAATCTTATTCATTATTCATTTATTCATCTTTTATTCAAATTCAACTGAAATGTATAGCAATAAAAAGATAATTGATTTATTATGAAAGAAACCGAGCATTTTTTGTTCATAATACATAATTATTATGCTTATCAAGAAATGGCGGGAATGAAATAATCGAATGTTTAACAATATTTTATAGTGGCCGGAATCAATTTGAAGGTTATGAGTTGAAGTGATTCAATATCTAAGGGCATTTAATTCGAAACGTATGCGTTTTATGCGGTGAACATATACGCTATAGCTCATAGTATGTGCCGCTTCTGTCTGAATAACCACTTATGGAAATTGATATGTTGCTATGAGTAAAAAAGAAAATAAAACACTATAAATATCGCTGATAATTTGTTGGCACGTCAAACTTTTCGTGGATTTCCCATCGCATAGCTATTACTTGATTTCTAGCCTAAAGAACAAGTGTGTACTTGATGCTAAGTGAATGTGAACGTTGTGAATTTGAAAGTATGGAATTGTGAGATTATTGCATTTTTACACAAAAAAAAACAAAAGAAGAATTCCTCTGATTATTGATATCTTATAAATTAATAAACCGAATTACACACTTAATTCAGGATGTATGCTCGTTATTGCGGAGGAGTGCTCGTTAGTATATGTTAACTAGTCCAGATCAATTGTAATAATTCAAACTTTTTGGCAAGTGTTGCAAAAGTTTTGAGTTTGAAGCATAGAAAGCTACTAGGTCTATTATTATTAGGGTACTATCAAGGCCGTAGTCAGCTCGAAACGTCCGGGGGCGCTCAAAGAATAATCATGGGCGCTCAAAGAATAATCATGGGCGCTCGCAATAAGAACACTTATGAAAACTTATGAAAACTAAAACAGCTTATTTGATAGTCTTTTTTATCCTAGAATTATCTTGTAGCCTATATTATTGGAGTATTCGAAACCAAAAATAACTCCGTTTTAGTATAATTTGAGGATAACCATATATATCGAATTTAAAACCAAATATTCATAAACCATAGAGAAAACACATTTTTTCCGATATTACCAATTAACATTGCTAATGGCGCGACCATACTTCAATCGATTTAAACGAACCGAACATTCATTTATAATAATTGCCATCGTTTTCTTTAGATTATTTCAACATAGAAACTGACAGTTTTCAAATTGTTGGCTTCAATCAGTTTTAATTGAAATATCAATAATACAAAGATTCGATTGGCATTATTGTGATTTTTTTTTTCAAATAATATTTTTCCTTTTAATGTTAAAACTTTGTAACAAATTGAGAAATATTTCTGAACGTATATTTTATGAATTTTTTGAAGCATTCTTCGAATTGGGAAAGGCGCTCGTGAACATAGGGGGTATTCCGGTTCTACCCCCCCTCTAGGATTCCAAATGTGAGACCCCCCTCGAGCGATTTGGAAAATTTTACACTAGATATAACTAGGGGCATTTCACTCGCATTCGAATACATGATCATTCGTGCACGAATCCTGCATTCGCAAAAAACAGTATAAGTATTTGCATTCGCACCATGTATTCGTACTGCCGCGCGAGCATTCGCGCGACTCCGCATATGAAACGTATTAAAACACTCGCACATGTATTCGTCGCGAATGCGCTCAGTTGCGATGAAGTGTCAAACACAGTCAAACATGTGGAAAGATGTCAGACGTGTTTGAAAAATTACAACGTGCATTAGGTGAACCTCTACCAGAAATTTTACAATTAATTCTCACACATTCTGGATTTGATATAGAAAGCGCATTAGTTACGTTAAGCATTTGCCGTCGCAGGTGTCCGATTTTTTGCAAATTTGTTTCCGTTTGATTACAATTCTTGATTAACTGTGGCAACTGGATAAACAATCGGTGACCCGGTTTAAATTTAAACCTATTCACATTCTCGTATGATGTTTCTTTGAGAATTTCTGGGTTTTCAATGACATAGTTCTCGATATCCATAATAGCATCGTTGTCAATGGACATTAGAGATGATTCATTTTCAAATGCACAGAATTCCAGGATTTTAATAATATCAGCCGGAATTTTTTCATTCAAATATTTTTCTAATTTGAAAATAACATTTTCTAGTCCCTAAAATACAAAACACAACTTAAATTGATATTAAATTTGGATCGAAATAACTATTTACCATTTTGGCGAAATAATGTAAACAATGTAGTTGCAACGATTAACACAACAAATCAATATAGATCTGTCAAGTGCATTCGCATTCGCGCAGCAATATTCGGACGTATTCGCTAATGCGCTGTATAGATACATTAAATGGTTATTCGTACGAATGCGAATATTCGGCACGAATATCAGTATTTGCGAGTGTTTATATTCAAATGCATGGCAAAGTATTCGCGCATTCGTACGAATGACAGTATTCGCATAGAGTGAAATCCCCCTAGAGATATAATCGATTTTCAAAAGTGAGGACCTTTTTTTTAAGTCTTCATTTTTTCTGACACCCATTCACCCCCCTGGCAAAATCATTTTACCCCCCTCTAGAATTTTTGACCTTGCACACGTCTGCCTCTCACCATATTATTATTACTTGATATTTTGCCTATAAGTCTATATCTATATATATAAAACTGAATGTTCGTCTGTGTGTGTGTGTGATAATATGAGGGCTACAAAAGATGTTTGACGAACGCAATGAGTAGGTTAAATTGTTCCAGACGTCTTTAGATTTAATGCCTTCTGATAACTACCAAGTGATCATTAAACCTGATAAGGTGACTTCGGGTGGACATGATACTTCTATCATGAATCTTCATTCAATGATCCAAACAAAATTTTGACAAGTTTATTTTCATAGCCAACTAAATGATTGACAGAATTATTATTTGCAAACAAATTCGACAAACCGATTCGGGTAGTAGGCTATAAAACCGGTGGGCATTAATAACAGCAAAATCGGCTGGAAATTTTTTCGACGCACCATCTATGCCGCCTCTGTCATTCTCACTCGTTTCGTCGAATCTGCGATGTAATGACAGAATACATTTGCCAAACAGAATGTTTGCTGTCACAGTTTGGCGCGGAAACTTTTGCTATAGGTGGCGCGTCGAAAAATTTTCCAGCGTCTTAATGCATACATTGAATACGATGCTGATTCCCACCGTATAAAATAAGTTTATATCTGATACTCAGTGAATATGGAAAAGTGTGCCTTACAAATTAAGATGCTTTTGATCGTTTGGATGAGATCGGGTTGGTTGGAAGAAAGAACATCAGGTGAAGAATCATGCTTTTTGACAGATGTACTAAATTGAATGTTTTCTATGTCGCCATCTGGTTGGTGATACTAATATCGTCTCGCACGGTTCTGATGAAGATTTTATTTATTGTTTTTCCAATTTTATATAAAATTACTTTCTCATTCATAAACCCAATTCATAAACACACATAAGAGTGAAAAAAATTGTCATCATCAAGTTAAAAACACGGCACGACCAATTTCAAGTGTTGTAACTTTGTTTTTAAAAAAGCCGAATTTTATCTAAAAAAAAAAAAACCAATACAAAATAATAAATGGCAAATCATTCTTTTGTCTCTTTGTTGACATAAATTCCCACATTTTTTATACAAAGTGAATTTTTTTAAATACGACTCATAATTGTAATACACAATCACGTGTTTAGTACATTTCATTGCTCAATACCGACACTGAACGCACCCTTTTTGAACGTCGGCAATGGTATCTGTCAAACTTTACGCTCTAAAAATGACCTATTCATAGCAAACATTCAAAAACAGTTAATATTTTAATATTTTAATTTTTATTTGGGAAAACTAACATGACATTCACTTTCGAAATCATAGCATTTGAAAATTGTCATGCCGTTTGTTACATACGAATGTGCAACGATCAATCACCGCGATAGTCTCGATCATTAAACGTCAAACCAACAACGCCACACATTTTTGACGGGAACTACATTGATGAGTGTATTCAATGCAGTGTCAAACATAGTCGTCATTGTGTTGTGTGGTGAAATAATAAATATTATTTGAATTTCAAATAAATAAAAATATTTCGATTCTGTCAAATAAAATTGTGCAAATATGCACACAAGACAAAAAAATTGCTTTCTTTCGGTAGATTAAACCCGTATTTAATATACGGTTTTATATGATATATTGGAGTTTCCATAATTTAAAAAAAACACAAAATGTTAGATTCAAAATAGAAACTGATTCGTGGCAGAATTGTTTTTTTAATTTTGCGGACCATACTGAGAAAATGCTTGCGTTCGAACAGAAAACTACACTGAAACAGAATTCGATTTGACATTAGCTGTCAAACCGGCAAGATGAACAAGTGCGTTTGTTAAGTGAGCGCGTTCACTCCGTGTCAGCAGGTTTTGGACGAATTTCATTTTGCAAATAATGTTGTTGTTAGTGTAATACCCCCGCGCGATCAATTTGGTTGTATTGTCTCGGCACGACAATTTTCAAAAATTTGAGTCCATTTTTACGGATCAAGCAAATTGATTGAAATCATGGTTCGTGTTGCGATTCTATGGCATTGAAAATCTATAGTCCATATTCGTCGTCACTGTACATTTGACGGAGTATTTGACCAAACCTTTTAAAACCAAAACTTTTATCGAAAATGAAACCAAATTGCGAGTATATTCCTTGAAATAACAATTTTATTGATTAGATATCGAAAAGCTAACACAATGTTTTTTTTTACAATCAGAAGTTGAATTTACTCAACTCAAATCTGCCGGAACAAATGTTCATCTCTCCAAATTTGAAAATTTTCTCGATCGGATTACGTTTACCTCCGAATAAAGTGCGAAAAAAAACCACACTAATATACATGCTATACTAATTTGTAACCAATAATATAGTAGAATGTACGAATGCTTCGTGCGGTGGTTTTCACGCGATTCTCAAAACTACTAATCCCTTCGTAATAAAGGGTGTGTTTAAGAGCTTGTGTGTTTTTTTTTAAATCAAACAAACGTTTTCGGATGATTTAGCATCTCAGCATTTCGTATGCAGCGGATATATCTGATCAAACTCTGCGCTCTCTGTTTGTGTGTAATCGGTGTAGCTGTGCGCATCAACACACGCCACTTATACAGTGACTTGCGTCGTCGATATGCTCGGATACATCCGCTGCATTCGAAATGCTGAGATGCTAAACCATCCGAAAACGTATGTTTGTTTAAAATATAGTGCAGATTAATTAGTGTCCACGAATTTGCATGGTGAGTAAATCATAAAACAATAATAGTCGAATCTCAGCTTGCTGAGATTCTATGCTCAGCATATATCCCCAGCTATCTGTCATTGACTGCTGTTTACACCCAAGAAGAAACTCCTAAAAATAGCCTCCGATTCAACCAAAAACTCCGTTGAAAAAAAACCTTGAGATATGATCTTTTCGCGGGTACCAATTGAGATCTTTGAAATTTAGTCAGTAAATCTGAGTAAGAACATCACGAATGTATAAATCTTATTAGTTACCTGAAAGTATCGAATACAACAAATTACACTCATAGAAAACAAAATGCGTGCACCTTGTCAATTCTATTGGTAAAATATCAAATTGCCAATGAATAATTTCAAATATAATGACAGCAAGCGAGACAACGCCAAAGTATGTCGCTTAATCAATAGTAAGGTGGGTTGTTTTTGGCATTTTTTCGAAATTTGACGTCTACGTTCTTCATCAAATTTTCGTATTTGTGAATAAGAAAAAGAAGAGACACCACATTCAAGGATGAAGTCATACATCACTATATATAAAAATATTTTCATCACTGTTAATACAAAATTTGATCGATTGAAGACAAGAAAGCATGAATAGAAGCCAAAAGCAGTCAATCTGAATTGCAATTTTATTTTCTCGTATTTTTGCCATTCTTCGTGAAAAAAAACCTCACGCCAGAGGAAGTCGCTGTCCCATATGACTAGGAAATGCATGAAATTCTTATTCCATTCGATTCGGGGGACGATTCTGTGCAATATTCCAGCCGTAGACGTCAAAATTCGAAGAAAAACAACCAAAAACGATCCACCCTAACCACCTATCGGTAGCCCAAATTTTGCATCCATCGATAGTTTCATATTTCACCAATGAATTTTGAGCAATTTATTTATTTGATTTGCTCTGTGCAGCATATTATTATTTATAAGGGTGCGATTCATAGAAGAGTATGTTTCTTTCAACTTGAATATTTTTCAAGGAGTGTATGTATGTCTTTCAGCGAATTTTCATAGTTTTTTACATATGTATTTTCTTGGCTGTTCCGAGCGGAAATCGAAGAAAAATAATGTGAATATTTTCCAATAAGATCAGCACATTAAAAGAAAGAGTAGTGTCAAAGTTAGAACTCTGAAGAACCTAGGGGATTTCTCGAGAAAATGAATGAATTCTTATAAATTTTGAAAAATTTCTTCAATTCG
>NW_022597756.1:0-6748 GCF_009176505.1 Sitodiplosis mosellana
TACGCGTTTCATGAGTTTTTATGATGATCTAAACCAATTTTGCGAAAAAAGTTTTCGGGACCAATTCCTATACTTTCCCTTGACACGTTGTGTACGGAAAAGTAATAAAATGTAAAATACGAAAGATTAAAAAAACCACAGAAAGTTTGAGTTTATTTTCGAACTCTGTTTAATGAATGAACATTTTGTGTGGATCAAAAATGAATTAAATTTATTTGAAATCTTTGATTTTATTCATCTCCGTCTTCATCTTCATCATCGATTCCGAAGTGTTCACAAGATTCTTTGATGTTTCGGTCGATAGTCGGTTTCTAATGTCATTGTGTACATATGCCCAGTTGGAGAATAACCGTTCAAGCTGTACAGTAGATGCGGAAATTTTCAATTGGGCGGCGAAGTACCAGAACGTTTTTGGTGAATTGACTTTTTTTCGATCCAAAGTTGCAAACTATCCTGCGCCTTTTGTAAATTCACGTAACGATTCAAGCTCAGCTCCTTCGAGCTTATCAAAAACCTAGGGGCTAACCACGGTTTTTTTTATTGACAAAATCGGTTTTTATCGCCCAATTTTAATGACATCCGTAGAAAATTGAAAAAATCTGTATATCGGCCATTCCACACGAAATCAGGGAAGAGTAATTACAGGCCTGAGATTTTGGTTTTCTCTTTTTCTATCGGAAACAAGACTCCAAGCCAATTTTCAGCCAATTCGGCGACCTCACATATAACTCTTCCCTGATTTCGTGTGGAATGGCCGATATATTAAATCTTCATTAGTGCACCTGTTTTAAATCAAATAAAGAATATGAGCATATAATTCAAATTCACCAACATTTGTTTGAGTAGTCAAACTCGACCTAGAAAAAAAAGCAGATTAGTAGCTCTACATTTCATGTAGTGCTAAAAAGTGTGTGGACCCTGCATTTGACAATTCAATACCGCTGTGTTGCAAGACGTACTAGAGCATCTAGTGTCTCGTTCACACTAGCGTTCACATTCACACTAGTATTCACAATGATTTTTCATTTACGTAAATAGCAAATCAATCTAGAAACTAACTGAAAACTAGACTGAAAATACGTTCGCAATATGAACTATGAAATTTGTCATAAAATTTAAAAGGTCGCTTTAGTAGCGTTCATATGCCGCTCGAATCGCTACCATCGCCGCAAACAAATCCGTTATGAATCTGACTTTTTTTAAATAAAAAAACATCTTCGAATAAAAAAAAAAGTAAAATAAAATTGTAAATTCATTTCTCAACACACTGTTTATAAAAAAAAATTATTTGCATCAATAAAACTTAGAAAAACAACAATTATTCTACTGCAAACGATTCCCATTTGAAGTTTGAAACTTCGAAACTAACAGCGACATCTAACGAAAATCCGTTACAACACCCATTCGCCATATTGACAAGTGACAAGTGTGTTGTTGTTTCAAATTTCAAGTGGGAATCGTTTGCAGTGAAATAATTGTAGTTTTCCTTAGTTTTATTGATGCAAATAAAATATTCTTTATAAACTGTGTGTTGAGAAATTAAATTTAGAACTTTTTTCTACATTTTTTTTTATATCCTATAAAATATTTTTGGATTATTTTGTTTTGAAAAAAGTCAGATTTATAACGGTTTTGTTTGAAGCGCTGAAAGCACTGAGAACTTCTTTTTTTAGTTCAATATCAACCGACTTAAACGATAACTAGCGGATATGCCAGCCCTTTAATTTTTATGGTAAAATTTGCAATGGTCTTTCTGAAGTGAATTAAACATAAATCTAGGGGCTAAACCACGGATTTTTTATTGATAAAATCTGTTTTTTTCGCCCAATTTTATACACATCCGTAAAAAATTGAAAAAATCTGTATATATTGAATTTTATCGTTTAATATCGACTATAAACGTTTAATGTGCTGACGTCATTACCGATTCAAAAATGCTGGAAGTGGGTTTTGGTGGATCCTCAGGACCGTTTAGTACTGCTCCCGGTTCTGGAAGTGGATCCTCAGGATGGGCCAGGGCATTGTCAAACCCAATCTGGTCCATTCTGTAGATCCATCAAAACCCACTTCCAGAATCGGGTGCAGTTCTGAACGATCCTGTGGATGCACCAAAACCCGCTTCTAGAACAGTATGCATTCGTTAAAGCGAAACAATTACTGTAAAAATCGGGCAAAATCGACCAAAATGTGATCATATCGGAATTTATTTGTTTAAATGATAAAAAATGTTAAAGTCGGTCATTATTGGTCATTTTTAAAACCGTGGTTAGCCCCTAGACATAAACTAAATTAAATTATACATTTTTTCAAATTTTGGAAAAGAAAAAAGTAGAAAAATATAGAACGTTTAACTCACGCTGTTTCTAGCGCCATCTAAAATGTCATTGCCACTGTACGCAATGACAAATCGTCAAAAGTGGTGAAAAATGGTTCGAAATCGTAGAAATGTGTGAGTATTGGTTACAATGAGGTGATAAATGTATGAAATTGTATTTTTTTTACAAAGTGGTCATTTGTGTGAGTGCGAGTACCCCCTAGCGATGAATTAAACGAAGCAGCTGTTGGACGAATTCAATAAATCGTTCGAAAATTATGATTACGAGCGTGGCATCAATAACAGCACATCGATGAGGAGCGAGCCAGTTTCTGTAGATTTTGCATGGTTTCAAGGGTTACGTACGGGGTCTAGGTTAGTTTGGGTTCATGCAGAAGAGTGCATTTACTACAGCAATAGAATAAGCAAAAAATACGACAACGCAATCGCATGTACTTGTTACATGGATGATTTTACGGAGCAAATTTATATATTAAATATATAAAAGGAACGGCTTCTACACACAACTATGAAAGAGAGATGTCAAATGGCACCGGCATCAGCCGTAATAAGAGATATATACAACGAAGCGGTAGTGCTGTAAGTGATAATACTAAACGGATTAAATTTTTTCGTTTCGGAAAACTTATTACGATCGATTTTCTATATTATGTAAATGGACTGAAGACGCCAAATGTGTGGGGCCGTTTCCAAGAAACTTCGAAAGTTACGAACGTATACTCTTTTCCATAAATATCTGTGTTGTCAAACCGTTATGACATATTTCGGAACACATCTGTCCAGCAATGGACAATATATAAAAAGTTATTATTCAAAGTGCACAAATTGTTTAGTTTTCAATGTTTACAGTTCTTAGCACAAAGTGTTTAGTTTCAATGATTTTAGTTATCAGCATAAATGATTGTTTTAACACAACATAAATGTTCTTGATTCTCAATGATTATTATTTATTTTTTATGCACAAAAGCACGTTTTGATGTACAATGATTGTTTATTTTGAATTAGAGCACGATTAGTAAGCAGAAATTAGGTATAAATTAAGAAGATGTTAATATGTTAGATCAGTTCAAATTTGTAACTCAAATCGTTCATTTTAAAAAGCAATAAAGTGAATATAAAATTTTATGTAAAGTGTTATTACTCTACAACATCCATGGGAATATGGAGACAGTTGAAGTATTAAAAATCACAGATGTCGCTCATTGATTTTGGAAGAAAGAGACAATCACATTGGCACAAGAAGATTGTTTTTAACTCCAATTTCGTCAATATAAAAAAGTCATGCTTTTTAGTCCAAAATCATCGATTCAGAAACGCGCTATGTCTAAGAATGCTATATTCTTCAACCGAACAATTCAAGGAGCAATTCCTTGATGATCAAGTCAAAAAAATAATCATGCATATTGAAATTTTTTTTAAAGAATTTATATTTTTATCATTAAGAATTTATTTTTTTGGTTTGAACACTAATAAAAAAAATGAATCGTAAAAATTATGAGAGAAAGGCAAAGAGGTGCAATATATCAATGGCCAATATATCTTTTCTTATTTATGTATATAAATTAATAATACAGAAACCAAGAGTCTCTATTACCAAAGAGAGGGAAGCGGTTTTGAAGAGTCATCAGAAATGTATCTTTGCCATTGTACATCACAGTTGTGATTTTACCAACAGCAATGGTAAAGGTTTTCATTAATGAGCAATTTGTTGGAGTGCATCGTGCATTAGGTGACACTGGCTCTGCGCCTTATCTTGTGAAAAATGGAGCAATCAGAGATTTTCTTTCAAGAGCGATGAGAATAAATGGTTCAATAGTAGGTATTGATGCTGTTCCGATTGAGTTATTTGATTGCGTGGGAAGCGCATAGAGCAACAGAGCATGGCTCGATTCAACTAATGCTCCAATACATTCGAGCTAGGTATTGGATTCCTCGGTTGAGAAATGAGCTTCGGAAATATTTGAACAAGTGCATCACGTGTATTCGCTTCGCAAAGAAGTTCGAAGCACAATTAATGTCGGATTATCGAGCAATTGTCAAACCAGCAACCAAAAGAGCAAACTGCGATGTCCGTCGATGAAATAAAAAATTCGACTCAAATGGATGTGATTGCCATTGATAACGGGGAAGAGCAAACCGTTCAAAATCAAGTGACTGTTCAATCGTCTCAACCACCGGCATTACCTGACGATGAAGGTGCTTGGGGCGGCCAAGAGCCGACGACAGTGCAAACGGTAGAGTCTAACGCCGTTAATTCCGAACATGATTCAGCAAAGAAAAGTTCGACGAGTGAAGAGCAAGCTGAACTAAACGCCAGTCCAGCTACAGAGCAACGGGTGCACCTTCCGTTTTTGGATTTTGAAAATTTGTTTCGCCCACTGTTTGAAGTGCAGCAAATGAGCCAAGTGGACGAAATGGCACTGAACCGTTTCTTGGTTACGCTTATGGGAATGCGTGAACGAGCAGAGCAGTTGGAATTTCCATTGGAGCAAGAGCGGCAATTTATTATTGCCTTAATCCAAAATCGTTTGGATTACGTCAGCCGTTCATTGTGGATGTGGCAATTAGATTGAAATGGGCCAACTATTGACCAATTGACGGATTTTTTGGTCAAACGATGCAACCGCATCGAGGCGCGTGAGCGGCCACAACAACCACAAGGTCAAGGTGCAGTGCAGCGAGTCCCAGCGCCAGTACGACCATCAACGAGCCGAGCGGCCTCTGTTGATTTGCCTTCAACGTCAAAAGGCAAGAAACATAAAGCCGTGTGCGTATCGTGCAATAAAGAGCATTATTTGCACAAGTGCGACCAATTTAAGGGAATGACAATGGTGCAGAAGCGGTCATTCCTCAATTATCACAGAATGTGTCATAACTGCTTTTCGCCATCACATACCCCCGTCCAATGCAAACAGGGCGTTTGCAAACGCTGTGGAACTAAACCCAACCGTTTGTTGTGCCCGGAATTCAAACGAGATTAATAGTGAGAACTGTGCCATTCTCACCGGGGGAGTGTACCGAATCGTGCATACAATTTCAGTGAACTTTCTGTGAGAAACAAAAGAGAGAGAATGTATATGTGAGTGAGTATTCTCGCTGTGGCGAATCTCCACATTATATCATACAGCGCGTATGATATATATAAAATGTGTGTGTGTGCGTGCAGCCGGGACATGGTTTTCAACGTGTCTCCGAGCTAGTCAGTCAGCAGCCGAACGCGCATCAGAGCAGTTCACCAGAGCGAGAGTTTTTCTGCCAGCGCGGCTTTTCTCTCATCACAGTCAAAACATAATCAAATAAATAGCTATTACCAAGAACTCAAACCCTTTTATTCTTTAGATTGGTTCTCTACTTTTCAGTTAGCTTAAGTTTTTCTTACAGCGGTGAGATAAAGAAAGTGAATTAAAACGGTGAGTACTAAACGCTCTGAACACATGATCATTTTTTTTGACTTGATCATCAAGGAATTGCTCCCTGAATTGTTCGGTTGAAGAATATAGCATTCTTAGGCAAGGCGCGTTTCTGAATCGATGATTTTGGACCAAAAAGCAGGCTTTTTCTGCCAAGGTGTCGCTCTCACTCTTCCAAAATTCGTTTCTCTTCTTTCCAAAAGCAAGGCAATAGTTTGCTCCGCTTTCTCAGACAAATGCACCCGGTATATATACGATATCACCTTTTTCAACGTGTTTTTGGCCATAGTTAGTGGTGATTCGACAAGGGATTGGCTCGGTAACACTCCAGACTTGAATGATGAAAGACACAAATTCGTTGACAATGCTAGTAAAGCTTCAAAATATATATAATTATTCAATATTTAATTTCTAGATGTTTACGTTGGTAATGATGTCCAGCGACAACGAAAATTTGCCAAATTCCTGAGCCGATCAGATAGTCGCCACAGTATGAACAAGACAATTAGAGGTGTCAACGGACAAAATTTTGTCCGTCCGTCCGTCCGAACATTTTTTGAAAAAATTCGGACGTCCGGTCCGAATGTCCGAAAACCGAATTTTTTTTCGGACGTCCGGTCCGAATGTCCGAAAACCAAAAAAATTTTCGGACGTCCGGTCCGAATGTCCGAATTTTTTTTTCGGACGGACGGACGGACAAGGGGTTTGTCCGAACTTTTCAATTTTTTTCGGACGTCCGAAAAATTTCCGGACGTCCGAAAAAACTTCGGACGTCCGAAAAAAATTCAAAGCCAAAAAAAATATTCGAGCCAAAAAAAGATTCAAAAGAAAATTTTCTCGGCTCCAATGATTTCTTTCTAATCCCACAATTGATCCGTTGCGACAAACAAATTCCCTCAGAATATTTTAGTTTCAAAGTGCAACAACCAACGTAAAAACGTTTACCAAAAAGTGTTAACCAACTAATATACAAACTAATATATTTTCTTTTGAATTTTTTTTT
>NW_022597757.1:0-25096 GCF_009176505.1 Sitodiplosis mosellana
TTTGTAATTCAAGCAGTCGGCATTCGTATGGCGGCTTCCTGAATCTGTGTGGCCACTTCATTTTGCGCAGTGCAAACAATAAAAACTGCTTCTGGATCGATTCAACTCGTGCAATTTTTCCATCGGTGTATGGGTTCCAAATTTGGGAAGCATATTCCACAATCGGCAATACAAATGTGAAAAAAGTAGTGTATGCTATGTGGTTTTCAGCTCACCAGTCGAAATCTATGTGATTTTCAGCTCACCGGCCGAAATCTATGTGGTTTTCAGCTCAGTCAAAAATGAGTGAGCCGAAAATCACATAGGTTTCTGTGGGTGAGCCGAAAATCACATAGGTTTTGACGGGTGAGCTGAAAACTACATAGTTCTGAGGGAAATTTCGATGATTCATAGTGTAGGAATTTAACTTGCGCGATGAATCATGGCATAAAAATGTAATGACTCATTGTGTAGGAATATTGAGCTAAAACCATATATGTTGTGATGGGTAAGCCGAAAACCATTGTTTGAAATTTGAATGTAGAAAAAAAAGCCAACGATTGCGCTTGATGCGATAAAAAATGAATTTTATTTTTCCTTCTTATTTGCTACGCAGTTTTTCTACGTTTACTATTTATTACTTTTTCAAAATTTTGATCTGTACTAGTATTCATTCTTCTACTTTTTTTACTACTTTGTTTTTTTTTGTTTTTTTAATTTTTAATGATTCAAACAAGCGATTCGAATAATTAGAAATGTATAAATTGTTGATTTCATTGATTTGCCTCGTTGATGGCGTTATAACGGTTTATAAACCCAGTTGATTTCGTCCTCCACTTCGTCCGATTCACCTGGTTGGAATGCACCAACGAAATAGCCAATTAGGGTTCTTTCAAAATCATCCAACTCTGCGCTGTTGTCATCAGCATTATTGACGTCGTAGTTAGAGACGTTGTTGACGTCGTTGTTGGCGTCGTAATTGTTAAGCCACGCCAATTCACGGGTGTCAAAAAAGTAATTGTTTGGGTCCTCGACGAATGTCGGATCCACCGTTTCGTAGAATCCATCGTTGTCTGCGAAATTCATATATGGGCCATTGATGTATGAGCCGTTGATGTTTTGATCGTTGATGTATGAATTGTTTTCGTAGAATCCGTTGTTGGCCATATAATTCATATATGGGCCGCTGATGTATGGGGCGTTGATGTATTGATTGTTAATGTATGGATCTTCGATATTTGCGTCGTGGTAAAAAACATTCACGTTGGCCACCTCCCCGTGCATTGTGTTCACGCTGATGAGCACTTCGCGTTCTTCCTCGTCATCGTCTGTTGTCCAACCCCAGTAAATGTCGTTGTTTAATTCCGGCGAATTGACCACGTCCGGCATTGGCATATGGAAGCGCACGTAATCGAAACTAGCCGTAGTCTCGTCATCAAAACTATCACCACTCGAAATAGAAATTGTCTCCAAATCGAAGTTGTCGTCACGATCAAAGTCGTCGTCACTTGAAATGCTGATCACATCACTGCCGTGTGAATCGAGACGCAAACGAGAGGATTTCACCACATTGAATTTACACATTTTTCGACTTTAATTGAATTTCGCTGAATCGATGTTTTTTTTCACTTTTTGATTTTTTTTCTTAATTTTTTATTCAAAAGATTTAAGCAAATCACTCTTTACTTGATTGAAACTTGAACAATATAACTTAACTTGGTGATCTTAAGATGAAAATCGAGAGAATCATTCAACAGCCAAAAGCAAACTAATAATCCACGATAGAATGATTTACAAAAACGTTGACGAAAAGTCTTGCGTTTTTTCTCTTTTTGCTTATTAATTTAAATATCCACATTACTTATAATGCAACGAGATTTTTTTTATGGCCAATATGTGCCGCAATGCGACGCATGTACCGCAATCTCAAAAAAACCCATTGCATTAGTACCAAAATCAGAATTCCAATATGAATTCTGCATTGATGTTAGAATGCTAGAAAACCCCAAAAAACTCATCAACCAATGTAATTCTATCCACATCGACTATTATTACCATTTCCAATTGACCGCACCGCACGCGCCCGTTTTCTTAACCAAATTTCACTGCACAGAATTTGAGTGTAATTATGTAACGCGCGCACAGTCACATAATTTACATATAGGCACTTTACACAAAACGCGGATCTAATCACACTCCATAACTAATCCCGAATTTGTTAGTCACTTATCGAAACGGCGCGGTGCAGTGCAGCGCAATGGTGATAAAAATGTATTTAGATGAATGAAAGGGAAAAGAAGTGCGACAATGTGCAATGGGTTCAATGCACTTAAAATGCTGCATTGCTCTTTTCGATTTTTTGGTTGAGTTATGAAATGTTCGGACGCATAAAATCAAAATTGCTGTAAAAAAGAGTGTTTCGAACAATTTCTGAGCTACTGCGTATTAAAAACGGATCCATCATGCTCATTTCGTTTTTGGCTGTTATAAGTTGTGTAGTATCAAAGAAAAAGAACCAGAGTTGGTGTAAAAGCAAAGAAAAAAGTGTGTTTTGAATTTTTTCAAGAATTTTAAATTCGTGTTGGCTTGTATAAGTTGTGTAACATTAAAGAGAAAAGAAGCAGAATTGATGTAACAAAAAATCAAAAAAATAAAAGACTGTGCTGAACACTATTCAAGAATTAAAAGTGTTATCAAATTTTGTTTTCTCGAAAGTGCAAAGAAGTGCAAAATGGAAGGCCACGACGAAGTCAGCTTCATGCAATATACGGTAATAAGAAAATACGCGACCGAATCATCGCGACGACGATCGTTTGAAGAATGGCCAATAGGTTTGGAGCAAACGGCAGAGCAAATGATTGATGCTGGTTTCTATTATACTGGTTATTCGGATCGAGTCATTTGTTTTTCCTGCGGAGGTGGGCTAAGTAAGTGGGAGAAGGATGACGACCCATGGGAGCAGCACGCTCTATATTACGGTGACTGCGATTAAGTGGTCCTCATCAAAGGTGAGAGTTATCACGACGAGGTGGTGACAACACTTGCAGCCAGGCGCATCGCCAAAGAAAACGACCAAAATTCAAAATCCAGTGAAGCATCGATTGACACAACTTCTTCTACACCACCACCAACTACCGATTGTGAAGAGGCATACGAAGCAAAAATGTGTAAAATATGCTATGAAAACGATAGCAATAGTGTGTTTCTTCCATGTGGACATATTATTGCATGTGTGAAATGCACTTTTTCACTTCAGGTTTGTCCAGCCTGCCAGAAGCCATTTGAAAAAGTACAGAAAGTGTTTTTCTGCTAAATTACTTTAAAAAAACATTGCGTTCAGTAAATATTTTAGTGATGAATCATCGATGAATCACCCAACGATGATTCATCACCAAAATATGTATAGCTACAATCCAGTAATGTCATTAAAAAAAACAAAAGTTATAAATTCATGAAGCGATTCCATTCTTAAATAGAGTTCTCTCTATTTTCCACTCTCATTTCTTTTCGAAGTGCTCAACGAAATAGTAGATTCAATCGAAATTTTTTTTCATTTAAAGATGTTTTTTGAAATTAATAGTATCAAACAACTTTTCGAGTTCGACGATGTTTGCATTGACGACTTTGCTTTCCGTCTCCATTATAAATCAACAATTATAATATTGATAATATCTTCATTGTTCATTACATCTAATCAATTCATCGGTGAGCCAATCAGCTGCATCATTGATGATATTCCCGCAAATTTCATTAATTCCTACTGTTGGACATACGGTACATTCACGAACGCTGAACAAGAAAATGGTGATATTCAACCAGGTGTCGGAAGTGTTAATAAAGGCAAAAGTGAAATTAAATATCACAAATACTATCAATGGATTTACTTTACACTTCTAATCCAAGCAATTCTGTTCTACGTTCCACGATATGTATGGAAAATTTGGGAAGGAGGAAAAATGCAGAAACTTTCTTCCAATTTGAATTTAGTTATCACAGAAGAAGGATATAAATTTGAAGGGAAAGAAATCATAATTAACTATATGAAAAAGAATATGGGTACGCATAACGACTATGCATTAAGATTTTTGCTATGTTTAGTTTTAAATTTGATTAATATAATTGCGCAATTGTATTTTATGGACTACTTTTTGAACGGTGAATTTTCGACCTACGGGCTTGAAGTGTTGAAATTTATCAATATGGAACCAGAAGAACGCGTTGATCCAATGTCACTCGTGTTTCCATCAATGACCAAATGTTCATTTAACAAATATGGACCATCGGGGAGCATACAATACTTAGATGGTTTATGTGTGCTCCCATTAAACGCCCTAAATGAAATAATATATATTTTTTTATGGTACTGGTTCCACTTGGTGGTCTTTTTCACAGCCGTTTCAATTGTTTATCATATTTTGATTTACGTTTTCCCTTGTAATAGATCTTACGTCACTGAAGATGAACTTATATGCATACCATTTGAAAACATTGAAAAATTTGTCAGAAAAATAAAAATGGGGGATTGGTTTTTTCTTTATCAATTAAGTAAAAATATTCACCCAATATTGTATGAAGACATTTTGATGACTTTGTCCACAAATATGGAACAAAACGGATGTAGCTTAGTTGGCATTTAAAAAAATCAAATTAGAATCAGTTACTGAAGTTAAATTGACAGATTGCTAATTGACAAACTAGAAAGAAGTAAGATTTTTTATATAGATTAGATTTATGGCAGACCACGGCTTTGAAATGTAAAAAAAAGAATATAATCATAGGTATCTCATAATTTCATGGAAAAAAAAAATTAAAAATGAAACAAAATAAAATCTTCGTTATCAAAACGAAAAAAGTTAAGTTTTTATTTATATTATCTCCACAGTTACATTTTCAGCTTATATTACTCTGTTCACAATATTTGAATATGGATTGTACACAACAATATTATCATGTATAATTAAACAATATGCTGTTGTATTTGCTGGAATACGCTGTCTTGTTTGAAATTCTATGCGAATATCAATGATGCTTTTTTTCAGAGTTTCATTTTGATGTGTGCAATCAATTAGAATCAATGGTGCTTGAGTTTTGAACTCTTCAAATGTCAGCATTGGGGCTGTCTCATGTATAGATCTTCCATGGTAAAATGCTTCTTGGAACCGGGAATACATTTCATAAAGAATTGCATATTGGTTCTGATCAAAGTTTACGTTAAGGTTTTCATACGGGTAAGATTCTGAATTTAAGAAAACCTTCAAATCGGACAGGTGACAATGATCAAATTGACTTTTATCGGCGGTGATAACATTATTTTTAGCTGTCTGGAAAGCGACCACGATAAATCTAGGGGTATTGAGCTGCGAACTTGCTTTCACGCTCCATATATGCTTGTCAGTGATTGGTAGAACTGGATACTCATACAGCTCCCATGTTCGAAAATTCATTTGAATATTTTGCTTTTTATTTATGATTTGCATCAGTTTTAGTTTTTCCGCATCTGATACCGTAACATGCGGAACTCGCCATTGAATTTTATCAATCTGGAGTGTTGAAATGTTGTTGGCGCCCGTGAAAATATTTAGGTCAGAGTTACTGCGCTGCAATATTAATTCATGTTTCGCATTCATAATGATGTTCTGGTAATCTTCTGCAAAACCCAGTATGTGTTTTAATGGGATACAAAAAGAGAAGTTACCATTGGCTGAAACAATGCTCGAATCTTTTTTCCAGCTACTGATTTCTAGGCGATTCGATTCTGTAGGTGTGTATGAGAGATATCCTTTGATGGTGGATGTTATGCCAACATTTTTACAAATATCGATCGGAAATCCATTTAATTCGTATCGAATTTCATTGAAAAGAAAGCATGCCGCATTATTTGAAAAATTTGGTGCCACTCTATCTTCTGGATTCGCTGCAGCCGCAGCAGGTACCGTAACGGTAATTCTGCCTTCAATGTAAATGTAACTTCGGTGAAGCAAAACATATAGATCTTGATTTTGGATTACTACACGTATTTCGTCATTGTGGTTGTATGAAGTTGTGTATGGGCTATATGCATGGTCTTGGATGCTGGTAATTCTATCATCATATCCAACCGGACCACGCAACGATAAAATTTCGCTATTCATATTCAATTATTTTTTCTTAATTCTGTTTAACGCTGAATCCGATTTCCCGTAATAATTCTACGTTTTCTTTGCGCAATGGATTAATTCTAGTCGATTTCTTTTGATTTTTTCCAAAAGATCGCGAAGATGGAGATGTTGTCACGTCCACCGTTTTTTTCTTAATGTTAGCAAATCTGTTATGCTTCTCTGTTTTATAGTTACTTAAATTGCTCCTATAAATGATCATTTTGACTTTTAGTTACTGTTTACTTTTTTAATATGTAATCGTATTGTAATAGTTTCCCCACGGAAATTAATTAAACAATTATTTTGATCCACTAAAGAGAGATTAAGAGTACGTATGTTCTTCACAGTGACCGGAAAGTAAATGACATTTTGTGGCACTTCTATTATCTTATATCCAGGTGGTACTCTAGGCGAAAATTCATGAATCGTATGTGATGGGCGATTGTTCAAATACGATCCCGTAATTTTATTACATTCCACTCGAATGACACTTACTTTTAATATGTCAGCTGACTGCTGTGAAACATGCACTGTATTTTCTCGTAAAACTTTGTTGTTTCTAAACCCTAAAAGTTGACCAATTGTATTCGGTTTGGAAAAATCAATGGGTTGACTGCATATGATTTCACATTGAAGTGTGTTCTTGTTGGCTTCCAATTCAAATTTGACATTCTGCGGTGCAAGTGTCCTCTTTAAATATTTGGATAAATGTTCTACCTCATACGATCCAGTTGGAATTTTAATATATGACAATGGCTGTTTTCGCTTAGTAGGGTTAGAACTCAGAGCCCTCTTGTTCTTTTGCACCTCTGGTTCTCCAACATTTAATTGCGCAGTATCATAATAATACCAATCAGAGCTCTTTTCAACAGCCTCTCCAATTTCATTTGAATTTAAACTTTCAATATCAATTGAAAGACCTTCATCATTATTATCGTTTTTATCGACACTGTTGTTATCATTTGAATCATTTCTCAGATTTTCATGGCCAAAGTAAAATAGGTCATTTGTTTCGTCGACATTGGGAATAGAATTAAATGTCTGAAAGTCAATCAACCCGCACACATAATTTCCATCGCTTAAATCAATAGACGGAAAATATTCGGCCTCCAACTGTGATGAATTTCCCGTTAATGTTAATGTTATCGATGACATGGTTAAAACGTGACTGATACTCAATAAATATTGTATCGCTTATTTGTACACCATGTCAAATAAAAATTTCAGGCATAAATGTCCGCATATGACACTATCAAAATTTTGGAAGCGTTCGTAATTAAAATAAATGGTACAGTCACCTTCAATATACTTTATAAACTCACGGGGTGGTTGTAAATCCCCGAAAGAATCATAGTAGTGGCAGACCTTATCACTCTTTAAGTAGCTCACCCAATGGGTCCCAAAACCAGATATGGTGAGAGGAAGAGGCCCAATCCTTTCTTATATGGCATTAAATAAAGCCCATTTCCAGATTTCATTTTGCTCCCCAACGCAATAGCTTCCATGGTTTGATTATGGCGCTGTGCTTCATTCAAATCCTTTTTTGCTTTATTTGCTGAAATAACTGCGTTTGCAACGCCAGCAGAGCCCCCCATCAATGCGCCTAATGCAGAAAGACCAGCAAAAATAGGTATTAGTGGCAACGCTCCACCTATTTTCGGAACGGGGATTATTCGTGGGAGCCCATTTTGCGCCATTTCCTTGGAAATTCGATGACTTTTTATAATGGTTTTCGCTGCTTGCACGGCTAATTTTGCAGCATCTGGAACTGTTCTCGGTTGCCCCTTATGAATTTCACTTTTCGCATTTTTTATTGCCTTTTTAAATACCTGTGAAACTGATGCCCTTTTCTGCTTCGTACTAGTTTTGGTGCGCTTTTTACTTAATTTCCGTTTCTGCTTAAGGCATCCACCCACTCGCGGCTTCAAGCCCATGCCCAAGGCGGATTTTGCCTTCATGATGCCGCTTATACTAAGCGCAGCAGCTCTTTCACCAAAACTAGCGTCTTTTGACTTTACGCGTTTCCACGCTTTTTTACCTAACAATTTATCTGCTTCATTACGTTCTTTTATGTCGTTTGTGTTCGAATAAGCTATGTCATGCTCTTTACATGCTCTGTCTAAATCATTTACACCTGGATCGTTTCGTTTGAGTCGTTTGTTAAGCTTTGTCCCCGGACCACAATACTGATATCTTGGAATATGCATTTCGAATGGGAGCTTATTTATTAATGTATTCATGAGACCTTTCCCCGTCAATCGTTTCTTCTTCTTCCCAGCAGATTTTCTTTTTGTCTTCATTTTTCTAGTTAGACCTTTACCAGAAATTTGTGTTTGTTTTTTTGTTTTTTTGTTTAACCCTCTACCGGATATTGATTTACGTTTTTTCAATGAACTCTTTGAAAACTTCTTTCTTTGTGTTTTCGATTTCATTTTCGTATCGTTTTTGCTTAATTTTTTCACTTAAATTCCCAATATTTAAACGTGTGGATCATGCAGAAGTTGGGCATTAACTGATCATTTGTGAGCGTGAATGGTTATATTTATAACGGTTTTTTTTTGTTTTTTAAATTTAAAAAAAAATGGAGAAGTTTCAAATAATCAAGCAACGTGTTAAAATTCCCATCCATAATGTTGAAACGCAGGGCAAAGACGTGAATAAAAAGCCGCATTATAAGCATAGTGTTTTGTTACCGAATAGCATTCGTTGTCTAATTTGCGGAGCCTCAAACAGTGGAAAAACGAATGTGATCATTAGTTTAATAGAAAGCCCAAATGGTCTTCGATTTGAAAACGTTTACGTGTACGCGAAATCCTTATTCCAACCAAAATATGTTTATTTGAAGAAAATTCTAGCATCCATCAAAGGTATTGGTTGTTATATGTTTTCCTCGAATGACAGTGTGATTCCTTTAGAGGAAGTCAAACCAAATTCAATATTCATATTTGATGATGTAATTTGTGAAAAACAAGATAATATTAGATCATATTTTTGTATGGGGCGTCATAGGAGTGTTGATTGCTTTTATTTAAGCCAAAGCTATGCGCATATCCCAAAGCATTTGATTCGTGAAAACGCTAATTTACTCGTGCTTTTCAGACAAGATGAGACAAACCTAAAGCATATATTTAGTGACTTCAACATATCTGTCGACATGTCATGAGCGAGCTCCAAACAATGGAAAATATCGTATGCAGTTCGATAACTTCATAAACATTCCGCCAATGTAAAATTGTATAAATAATATATAATTTCGCAATATATTTGCAGTATAGAAGATACTCTTTAGGTGTTCACATGATTTTTCATACCATTTTCATGTAAAAAAAAAAACAAGAAAACATCATCACCATTATGAAGAAAAGAAAAGAAAACAGCGTAGAGTCTGTACGGAATACCCACACTGAACGTTCAAAAAAATCAATCATAAACACTAGAAATACAATTGGGAAAAAGTTTCGAGATGTGCACAATAAAAAGTTAGCGGTATCGCATCGAGTCAGCGAGACATATAAACCTATTATTGAGCCCCTAAAAACTTTTGTGAAGCAAGAGCATGAACAAAATAATAAATCTTTTAAAAAAGAAAAAGATGACCATTATTGGATCCCTGATTCAGTTTTCAAAACTGCTATGGCACCTCATCGTCGTAATTTGTTCGATTATTCACCAGAGGCTTCAGGATCACGATCAAATTCATTTCATGACATTAGTGGAGTTGGGGCGCTTGGCGTGGGAGATATTACGGAAGATAAGGAGGAAGATGAAGCAGATGAGCTAGAAAAACACATAAAAAGTAAAGTTCTGAAAACTAATTCACCACTTATTGATCATACATACGGTTTTCAATATAAGCGCGGTAAACTTCTCTTAGGAAAAGATCGTGTGTTAACAAAAGACACCCCAAACGGATTAGTATATTCTATAAGGAAAAAAGAGTTCCCGGCTACAGCTGGTGTAACTGAGCTTTTGCTTTCGAGTAACCCTCAATTATACAAAAATGAAGATTTAGAGACATATAGGGATATGCTGGTATATACGAGCGCTCATAGAAAGAATTTTGATCGATTTGCCACAATAAATCGAGCCAAATCAACACCAAAATATAAAAACATTATTTCAAAGTTGTTTCCTATATCGAAGAGAGGAGCAGGTATAACCAAAGGAAATATCATACAAAAGCCGCAATTGAAATATAAAGTTGTCAACAAAAAAAGTTCAGGCAACACCAATTACACATACTGGGACGACCCAAATGAATTGGTGGATAGATTGCGTCTTCTGATTGCATCACAATCAGCCGGACACACTGGTCATGATAACGAAATAATTTCAATTGTTGAAGAACTTCGAGAAGCAAATATCATTAAGTAAATGTTCTGTGGACGTTTTTCCGTTAGTTGCACATTGACATTAGGTGGATAAACATCGAAAAAAATAAGATAAAGCCCAAAATGAGTAAAGAGCAAGTTGTGGATGAAATTCACCACAGCGCACGAAGAAACTTTCCACGGAGAAGTTATGAGATGCGCGGAATAAATGATACATTCCAAGTGGATCTTATAGAAATGATCCCATTTGCTGATCAAAATCGAGGATATAAGTATATATTAATGGTGATAGATGTGTTTACCAAACGTGCCTGGGCCAAAGGTTTGAAAAATAAGACCGGTCCGGAAGTTACAAAGGCCATGGAAACCATCTTCAGAGAAAACCCAAACCATATTCCGTCCAATATCCATTCAGACGACGGAAAAGAATTTTTTAATCAACATTTCCAGCGCTTGATGAGGGATTATAAAATAAATCATTACTCTACATTTAGTAAAATGAAGGCCTCAATTTGTGAGCGACTAAATCGGACTATCCTCAACAAGCTGTGGCGTCAATTCAACCTACAGGGCTCGCATAAATGGTTGAATCATCTCCAACCAATAATTGATAAATACAATTCAACAACACACCGAACAATCAAAATGAAACCCATCGATGTTGGCCCAAAAGATCAAGAATATTTACTGCAAACAGCATATAAGCAAAATCGAACTTTGAAATCGAATCGAGAGAAAAAGTTTAAGGTTGGAGATTTCGTGCGTATAAGTAAATTTAAATCCATTTTCGAAAAAGGTTATACGCCAAATTGGAGCACTGAAATTTTTCGTATTGCAAAAGTTTTGCCTACCGAACCAGTAACATATCATTTGGTTGATTTGAATGATAAAATAATCAAAGGCTGTTTTTATGAGCATGAGCTACTTAAAACTGAAAATAAGGATATTTACTTGGTGGAAAAAATAAAAAAAACGAAAAAATGGTAAATTATTCGTAAAATGGTTAGGTTTTGACGATTCACACAATTCGTGGATCAATTCAGACGATCTAATTTAAGTATGTATTTTCTATGACTCATTGCATAAGAATTTTTTGATTACTAATTCAAATGGAATTTGTATGACTCATAAGAAAGACATTTCTATGACTAATAACATAGAAATTTTTATGACCCTTTTTTTCCACTCGATGATTCATCACCAAAAAATAAGCACTCAAGAAAATATTTAAAGGCATTTGAAAACTACTTCAATTTGAAACGCAGTTTGAGTTTTCCATTCGAGCTGTAAAGTTGCGTATTATTCAGAACAAAATGTCAAACATCGTGTACACTCTTCGTAATCGTCAAATCGTAAGAGTTGATCCACAGCCGGCGGAGCCCACATCAGAGCTTATAATTGATCCACAGCCGGGTAGTGTCCAATCGGAGATAAATAATGTGCAACCGATTGTAATTGATCCACAGCTGGGACAAAGTAGTGTCCAACTGGAGTCAAATAATGCGCAATCGGCTACAATTGATCCACAGCCGGGGCCAAGTAATGGACAGCGTAGCGCAAGTCCCGATTTCCCATATATAGTATATGTCTTTTCGTCGTGGATTACTGGACAAACCGACAGTGACTATTTTCCCTCTAGTGACGAATCAGATTATTATAACACTAGCGAGGAGGAGGAGGAGGAGGACAGTGCGATCGATATTATGGATAATTTTATTGAACGAAAAAAGCGAAGCCATGCTGATTGGGAAAAGGCGATTACGGAGGCCGCAAAATATGAAGAAGACGCAAAAAAATCGGAACCAATATGTCCCATTTGTTTGCTAGATTTACGCAATAACAATCTTCCAATTTTCACTTTAAGATGTGGACATATGGCGCATTATATTTGTATTGATCATTATTTCGAGTATGAGAAATTTCATTGTCCGGTTTGCATAGAGGTATCGTGTATTGGTGGAGGAACAAAATCATATTTCTCTTTCCGTTAATTCACCAAATTCTTAATATTATTCATATTTTTGCTGCATAAGAAAGCTTTTTGATGACTCATAAGTTAGGAATTTATATGACTCATAAAAAAAAGCATTTCGATTACTCATAAGTTAGGAATTTGTATGACTCATAAGAATGGTATTTGGATGACTCATAAACTAATAAAAAAAAGTAAAAAATGCTACTACGCCTTTTCCATTTTTTCAAACTTTATAAAGCATGCATGTTTATTCTATTCAGTTAGAATTACTTGAGCGGTGGACGACTAAATAGCCATGGCTACACCAAAAGGAAATGAAATTCAAGTTGTTACCAAAAAATCGGCTTTCAAAAAGCGTATTCGAATAGATTCATATATCAATACCGATTACATTGACCTAATACCATTCCTTGCGGAATGTCAACGAATATTTGTTTATCGAACTAAATTTGTGTTGAGCCTGTTATCGAATGTGAAAATGTTTTCAATTTTGGAAGCAAAATTTATCCGTACAGTTGGTAAAGAGGATGAGAAGGATGGGGGCAAAGAAAATCGCGAAATCGCTACATTTTATTTGCAAAGTAATCTTAAAAAAATTATGATGAACACCAAATTAAACGCCTGCTTCAAGACCAACGTTAGTGATGTTATATTGGCAAAAGTTGATGAGCTGCAGGAGGGTGGTTCTGGATGGACTCTTCACGAAATTGTGTCTTTGGATATAAATTATAACAGATATGTACAGTTCAAGGGTGGTACTTATATGAAACTCCCCCAATCGTTGATCAAGACTAGAGCCATTGTCAATGTTCAAAATGACGACAATCAATGTTTTAAGTGGGCTATACTTTCTTGTTTGCATCCCGTTAACAAAAATATGATTAGAGTAGCAAAGTATGAACAATTTAGAAACGAATTAAATTTCGATAATATAAAATTTCCAGTGAAATTAAGCGATATTTCTCTTTTTGAACAGCTTAACCCCGAAATATCTGTAAATGTATACATTGTAGAAAGAGAATATTCCGCATTCACTGAACGTTATGAAAATATAATTGTTCCAGTTCGACTTACAAAAAATGTTAAACAGCACCACGTTCATTTATTACTTTTATTTGAATGCGGCGAAAGTGAAATCGATGCAGATGATGATTTTCAAAGTTACATAGATAGGATTGAGAAAGCTTCTATCACTCATTACGCCTGGATTAAAAATTTAAGTGCACTAATCCAAAAACAGGTGACACGCAAAAATCGCTCGAAAAAACATATTTGCGATCGATGTTTGCAATATTTTTACACAGAAGAAAAATTGAGTGATCATTTGTTGCAGTGCAATTTATCAAATGAAACCAGAATTACCATGCCTGATAATGAAAATCGCTGGATTAACTTCAAGAACTTCAGATGCAAGATTGAGATTCCATTTATAATCTATGCGGATATCGAATCTTTGTTGATAAGGCAGGAGGATGAAATTATTTTCAATGAAAAAAAGGTTCCCAAAGGCGCAATACATAGGCATATTCCAAACAGTATTGCATACTATTTCCACTCACGAATCGATCCAAATTTGTCGCATTATGAACATTTTGTCGGCATTGATTGCATAAGTCAATTCATCCAAAAACTGGAATTTATAATGGAGCACCTTGTATGGCCAAGGATTCATAAAATCAAACCCTTGTCATTGACGGATGATGAAGAAGATGAATTCCAAAGCGCGAGCTTCTGTCACATTTGTGGGAAATCATTCTTTGGTTGGAGAAGATCAAATTGCAAAGTTAGAGACCATTGTCACTTAACAGGCAGATATCGTGGAGCCGCTCACTCAAAATGCAATTTGCAGTTCCAAATATCGAAATCAATACCAGTAGTTTTCCATAATTTGGATTATGATTGCCATTTTTTAATTGAAGAATTGGCAAACGCTTTTCCCGGCGCCATCAAATTAATCCCTAAAAACAGCGAACACTATATTGCGTTCTCGAAAGATTTACCTGATTACAACGACAATTTTGACAATGAACAAGACGATGATTCTGATCATGAAGAAGACGACGGCGGTGAACATATGAAAAGTAATTATCGCGAAAGAATGAGGCTAAGATTTATTGATTCTTACAGATTTTTGCAATGTTCGTTAGCTGAACTTGCTAAATCGTTGCCATCAAAGGAACTGAATATTACACGGAGACAATGGGCAAACTTAAGTGAGCAAGAATTGGACTTGTTAACAATGAAAGGCGTCTATCCATATACTTATATGGACTCGTGGGATAAACTGAATGAAACGAAATTACCAACACTTGAGCAATTTTATGATGATCTTAACGATTGCGGAATATCTGATGAACAATACGCCCATGCCCAAAATGTATGGAATACATTCAATATTCAGTCATTAAGAGAATATACGGATATTTACCTCAAAACGGATGTACTTTTGTTGGCCGATATATTCGAAAATTTTCGCAATAATTGCATAACACTATATGGGCTAGATCCGGCCCATTATTATACCCTACCCGGATATTCGTGGGATTGCATGCTCAAATACACTCAAGTGCAAATCGAACTTCTCACCGACATCGATCAACTTATGTTTGTTGAACGTGGTCTAAGAGGAGGAATTAGTCAGTGTTCGAACCGTTATTGCAAAGCAAATAATAAGTTTATGGGCGCAGACTTTAATCCAGAAATGCCATCAAATTATTTAATGTATTTTGACGTTAATAACCTGTATGGATGGGCTATGTGCGAAGCACTTCCAATATCTGAATATATGTGGAATACGGACACGTATTCTAGCATTGAAGAAATCGAGTGCGAAATAATGGAGACGCCGAATGACGCCGCGTATGGATCGATGCTTGAGGTTGATTTAGAGTATCCACACTATCTGCACGATCAGCATAATGACTATCCGTTTTGCTGTGAGCATATGGAGGTCGGTGAATCTTCGGAGAAAAGGCTGGTGCTGACTCTTTCCGATAAGAAAAATTACATTATTCATTATCGCATGTTAAAGTTAGCACTGAAGCATGGGCTTAAGTTGAAAAAAGTCCATAGAATGTTGACATTTAGACAGTCTAAATGGATGAAAGACTATATCGTTTTAAACACAGTTGAAAGGGCGAAAAGCGAAACTAAATTTGAAAAAAATCTATACAAGCTCATGAATAATGCTGTATATGGTAAAACGATGGAAAATATTCGGAATCGGGTAGATATTAAATTAGTCAATAAATGGGATGGAAGGTACGGCATGGAGACATTAATTGCAAAACCAAATTTTAAACGAAGCGTTATATTTGATGAAGATTTAGTTGCGTGCGAAGTGAGACGATTGAATGTGTATATGATGAAACCTATAATAGTTGGCGCAGCAATATTAGACATTTCAAAGTATAAAATGTATGAATTCCATTATGATTTCATATTGCAACATTTTAATTTTGAGCAGTGTAATTTGCAATACAGTGACACGGATAGCTTTTTGTACAACGTCAATTGTGAAAATATATATGATTTTATACGAGAGAACAAAGAACAATTTGACACAAGTGATTTTCCAAAAAATAACCCATACAACATTCAGCCCTTCAATAAAAAAGTATTGGGTGTAATGAAGGATGAGTATGAAGGAGAAATTATTTTGGAGTATGCTGACGCACGCTGCAAAATGTATTCATTGAAATTGAAAGGGAACAGGGTTGAAAAAAGAGGTAAAGGTGTTAAAAGAAATGTGCTCGATAATAAAATCAAATTTGATGATTATAAACGTTGCATTGATGGACAATTAAAGGAAGAGGAATCAATCAAAGATCAAGTTACAATAAAATCCCTTTTACACAACGTTTATACGGTGAAAAATCCCAAGAAAGTGCTAGATCCCCACGATAAAAAAAGATTTCTTATTCCAAATACATATAATACATTAGCTTGGGGCCACTATAAAATTGGTTCTTTTAAGAACAAGCAAACCCAAATGTAAAGGGGCTTATGACTCATCGTCGATGAGTCATCGTTGATGAGTCATAATCCATGACTAATCAACCAAAATGTATGTATAAGTAGAATGTTTCTATGCTTATTTTTATTCAGTATTTGTTCGCCTTTTCAACATTTAGAATCTGGGGAGCCTACGATGTCTTTCCAAAATAAACCATTTACAATATTGATTGAAGGAAATATTGGTGTTGGAAAGAGTACCCTTTTGAATTACTTTAAACAGTTTGATCAAGTTGAAATTGTGGTGGAGCCGATTGAAAAGTGGCAAAATCTCAATGGGTCCAATTTGTTGGATTTGCTCTACAGGGATACACAAACATGGGGTTTCCCATTTCAAATGTACACACTTTTACTCATGCTCCAAAATCATGTTCTACAACGGGAAAAAAGGTGAAAATTTTGGAGCGATCACTGTTCAGTGCATATAACTGTTTCAACGAAGTTTTAAAAGAACAAAATAACCTCAAAAGGGAAGAGTATGCTATAATACATAAGTGGATGGAGTACGTTCAAAAAAGTTTTGATGTTCAACCGGATCTTATTGTTTACTTGCGAGCAACTCCTGAGCAAGTTTTTGATCGAATCAAATGTCGTAATAGACCTGAAGAAAATGACATAAGCCTTGATTATATTCGTCGAATACATGAGCTCCATGAAGATTGGCTTATGGTTAGAAAACACAACGGCACAGTTCCAGTTGTTGTGTTGGATGCCAGTTTAAATGAAATTGAGGTTCAAACTGAATATAAAAAAATAACGGACAAAATTTCTATTGCGACAGGGTAAATATTTCCTCATTGTTCATTTTAATTGAAATGCATACATACACACACAAAAATAATCTCAAGAGCGAAGAAACAAAAAATAAATTGGAGCCGAATTTTGTGGTTAGTTTCATTTGTAACGCCACCAAGGAAGCACGTTCATTTTCGTTTTTGAACAATAAGTGAATTAATTGACAAGATTCAAAGATGGATACATCTGAGCAAATGGACATTGAAGTCTCTGATGACGAAATGATGAATATTGATATATTATTTGATCAACACGATGATAAGCGTAGTAATTTCACGTTCGTGGACATTATAGGATTCCACAACCGGCATCATTTCATTTGTAAGGAATTCTATTTGATTAACGGTGATTACGAATATCATGCCATCATCAAACCACCATATGGTTTAAATAAGCTTCCAAGGCACGAACGTGAAATGGCATTGTGGGAAATCGAACATTTACATGGTCTACAGTTCCAAAGTGGTGACGTGCATCTTTTAGAGGTGATTGAAGCCACATATCCTTATTTAATGGACAAGATCATAATCGTTGAGAATGACTTCAAGGCAAGGACGCTAAAATATATGTTCCGAAGCTGCGGTGAACTAAATTGTGTTCCAATTGGAAAAATGGATTTCGACATGGATCTTCAATGCAAAGACGAGTATCCGGTCTGCAAGAAACATCATCGAATACTCTGCCAGCCTGCGTGTGAATGTGCCGTTGCCACTACGCATCGATTAAGAGAAATAACGGATAATAATTTAAATTTAATGGAGTTTTTTGATAATGAGTAAAAATGAAATGGATTTAAATTTTAACAATCTAACTTAGCAGAATAAAATAGCATAGTTTGATAGAATAAAATTCAGTATTGAGTAGAATCTCGAGCGAACAACAGTTATTTTGTTTTAAAATCATGTCTAAGAATCCTTTCAGTTGGCATAAAAATTCCGATGTGAAATATCAAAAATTAAGAGAATCACCATCGCCACCTAAAATCCCAATATCAAAAGAACAGAAACCACCAGAACTACCCAAACGAAACATGGTACAAAAACCACCAGAACGACCTCCAAAGCCCAAAAAGTAGTAAATTTTCCTCTATCGATTAAGCTTGAATGTTTAAATGATTAAGATTTTTTGAAGAAATAAAAATAAAAAAGAAACACAAAAAATCTATTGTTTTTTATTTGATTCCGAAGAAATTTTCTTTTATTGTATTTAATAATGAAAATGGATACAAAAAAAAGAGGTTAAAAATAAACTTATTTTTCTAATAACGCCCCATAGCCGTGGCCTGTCATATATATGAAATTTTTCGGGAAGTATTTTTCAATTTCCTCAATACGCTTCTGCAACATGTCTTCCGATAAATTTGGTAAATTGGGTGCTGTTTTTAACCATGTATTCAAACTTAAATCATTTATTTCTGGGTTGCATGATTTCTCAAGAAGAATGTCCGACCATTCCACTTCCATTTCTGCTTCCATAAAAGTGTCCAGCATCAAATCTATGCCTGATTTCAGTGAGAATGGTGACAAGGGCTTGAATATTTCTCCGTTTGTGTCTTCAAGAACTTTGTAGAGTGTGGTCAAAGAAATCATAAGACCTCCATTCGGTATACGGTATGCAATTCGTCTTATGAATCGAATTATTTCGGTGGTTAGTTCGTGACCATCATATCCTTGTCTCCATGTCATGCAGCCCATCCAATACTTCACATTCACCAAGATGTATGGACTGAACAAGCCTTTTTGTGTGGCCTTTTCTTTAAAATCGACGAGTAAATTGGGAAAAAAATCATCAATGAGAGCCGGAAAGAGTGTATCAAGCATTCAGTAAATTTTATAAAGGTCCCAATATTGTATTTATCTGTAACAATGCCTTCAAAGAGATCTTCTTCGCCATATGTTTCAAACAAATCCATATAACGTGTTAAATCAATAGCGCCCACAGAATCAAAAACCTCCTTATTGTTTTCGAAAAATCCAAAAAATTCTTGCATCAGCCCATAGAAATCTGAACCACGTATGTTGTGACCGGGATACTTAAGTTGATCAGCTTTAATATATTCGAGCCATTTTTCATAATAAAGTACGCAATGAGGTTCGCGAAGTCCGTAGTCTTCAGCGTCTCTATTCAACGCACTCAAGAACATATTTAAACCATATCTCATAATGACTTTTTAGTTTTGACAACACTTATAAAACTTGATGAAAATGCGTGCAGCTAACTCTTATCTAAAGCAGCTAAGAACCGACTGACGAAAAATTTACGCATAGAATGTTTTATATATTTTTTCTTATGCGCTTGTTGATGTTGTGGTTTCTTTTTTCTATTCTTCATCTTCCTCGAAGTCAATATTTAGACGGTTTCCGCGTTTCGAATCACGACCCTGGAAAATGATGTAAAGTTTGTCCGTATTCATCTTCAAAATTCTATGAAGTGAATTGTCGAAACGTTCTGGCAATAGAAGGCTACCTTCTTCTATATCTCCGCGAACACAGGTGCGAACCTTATTAAACATTTCGCTTTTGAATGCAGCAAATCCCAACACTTTATAACGTTTTCCAATTTCCAACGTATCAAAATTCATAAACGAGCTGCTTGAGCTGGCGGAGATTTCATTCAATTTTCTTGCTGCAGACATTTTTTCTTTTTAAAATGAATGGAAAATAAAAAGGGCCGTCTAAAATAAATTTCAATATTTTAGAATTACTACACTGAAGAAATAACTGAACTACAGATTTTTCAAGATTTCAAGACTGGGTTGACGAGTTTTTTGGGCAACGATTTGACTAGTTCTAACGCTAATCCAAAAATGGTGCCATCACATAAATCTGCATCCATATTTATACGAACGACTACCCAAACCAATGAGTCATCACATAAATATTCCTACGCAATGAGTCATCACATGTCTATACCATGAATCATCGCGCAAGTTGAATTCCCTACACGATGAATCATCGAAATTTCCCTCAGAACTATGTAGTTTTCAGCTCACCCGTCAAAACCTATGTGATTTTCGGCTCACCTACAGAAACCTATGTGATTTTCGGCTCACTCATTTTTGACTGAGCTGAAAACCACATAGATTTCGGCCGGTGAGCTGAAAATCACATAGATTTCGACTGGTGAGCTGAAAACCACATAGCATACACTACTGAAAAATAATTTCTTTATTGTCCATGGATCATCAAATTCATATCCAAATCGTTTAATCCATGCTAAACGTGATTTCGCCTTGGCTGTAATATACTCAATGTGTGCATTAAAATTCAATTTATGGTCAAGTATCACCCCAAGATCCTTTATCACGTCAACTCGATCGATTTTTTCGTTGCCAATGGAATATTCGAAGTTAAATTTCAGGTGGCCACGATGAAAAGACACATATTTGGTCTTAGATACATTTAGCTTTAGCTTGTTCCGGTTAAAGTATTCAACAAGCCTATTCAAGTCAGCTTGTAATTCCAGACAATCATCATAATGTCTGATGTGTTTCCATAGGCGAGTGTCATCAGCAAACGACTGAAGTATTGAGTTTCTTATGTGTTTTGGTAAATCAATGATGAACAACAGAAACAATGTAGCACCAATCGGGTAACCCTGACCAGTTCCCGATGTAACTTCAATGGGGCTCGACATGTAACTCGTCGAATAACAATAAGTGCTTCATCTGAAAAAGAAATGGTCGGGTGACAGGTTGAAAGAAAGAGACTGCGTTCAAATATTGAATCGATGTGTTCTGCGTTATTCATGTTCTTTTACCTTTGCGTCTGACAAAAATAATCCACTACGATATGTGATGTGACTCCTGGTTTCATTCAATTTGACAATCTGTTGGCGACCATGCAAATACGATTTGATCCACTTGAGCAATTGTTGATTCAGTCCCATAATATCCAATTTGCGTATTAGTAAATCAATGTTGACCGAGTCAAAGGCCTTCGCAATATCCAAGTAAATTGCATCGGTTTGTATTTGGTTTTTCATTCCTAAAATTGCACACGATGTAAATTCAGCCAAATTTGTAGTTGTAGATTTTCCCTTCACAAATCCATGTTGACTGTTATCAATAATATTCTCCATGTGATAATTAAGGTGTTTGGCAACGATGGAATCAAGCAACTTCGGTATTACACACTGCAGGGCTACACCACGATAGTTTTCAACTTTAGCTTTAACACCGGCTTTGTGCACCGGTCTAACGAATGAACTTTTCCAAATTTCAGGTACAAATCCAGTGTCTAATGATTTCTTCAGCATGTGTGTTATTGGTTTCAACAGTGCTGTAGTACATTCTTTGACAAAAATATTTGGTATTCCATCAGGTCCAGATACCATGTTGTTTGGAAGGTTATTTATCGTATCCATAACCATTTCCTCAGTAATGTTGATAGTTGGAAATTTAGCACACAGATCCTTTAGCAATGGTTCATCTTCAGAATAATTCTCATTTTTGGTATAATCCGGTTCAGTGTACGCTTTGGAAAAATGTGTTGCGAAAGATTTTGCTATCTCACCTCGGTTACTACTTTTCTTATCTCCAAGAACCATTTCATTCGGAAGATCATCATTCGTCTTTTTGGAACCATTATCGAATTCGAAAAACTTCTGTGGATCTTCATTGATAAGGTTTTCCATTTCGAGTTTGTAGTTTCTATATGCCAAACGTGCGCTCTTTTTGTATTCTCTTCTCAATTTGGAGTGTTCTTTTTTGGCGTAGTTTTTTTCTTCAATGGTATGTCTGGATGCTATGTATTTGTACTGATTATTGACTCTATTCTTCAAATTGATAAGGTCATTATTAAACCATTTTGGGTGACTTGAAAGCTTCTTTGTTTTCATCACAACATTCGATGAAATTACTGAATCAATCAGTTCGTAGAACTTTGTGATATGCGAGTCCAAATCATCACCGGAAAACATTTCCATCCAATCGACGTCATTCAGCGACTCATTTATGGTATCGTAATCGGCATTCACAAAATCTCGGTAACTATAATTCGAAGTTGGTTTAAATTGGTTACAATCAAAATTACCAATATTTATCTCATACGATTTGTGATGTGACTCCTGGTTCAGTAGGTGATAATCATTTTTGGAACAATTGACGAAATCGGTGCTGTTAGTCCAAACTAAATCAAGCATAGCTCCATTCAAGTTGCCATTTTTGTTGATTTGCATAAGGCCCAGATCATGACAGGTGTCCAAAACGACCATTTCTTTTTCAGATGAAGCACTTATTGGAATGGCTATGTCAGCATCTTCAGCATCATCAGTATACCAATCCAATCGTGACAAATTAAAATCCCCAGATACTATTAAAATATCTTCGTTCTTCATCATATAAGTATGGAACCCATACACAGCTGAAAAGATTGCCCGAGTTGAATCCATCCAGAAAAAATTTCTGTTGTTTGCACTTCATAAAATGAAATGGCCACACAGATTTAGGAAACCACCATATGAATGCCGACTGCTTGAATTACAAATGATAACGCTGGAAGAACGAAGAAAAGTAGCCCAAATATCACTCGTTCATAATGTGATGTGTGGACATACATCATCGAAACACATTTTGAGCAAAATAAATATTAGAACATCGCGACATGGGACAAGAAACTCAAATTTTCTATCATTACCAATGCGTCATCGTGATTACTCAAAGTTCGAGCCTATAAATTATATGCTGATGACATACAATGAATTTTATAAATATTTTGTTCCTATCAAACCGCCTAATCTACCTAATGAATGCAATGTTACTACGATTCCAAATTGTGATACTTATTTGATTGATTTTAACACAAATACAAATACTGTCAAACATAGAGTTACCGAATATTTTAAAAGAAGCAGAATTTGGAGAGAGTAAAATGAAACATTTAAAATATCAAATTGTAAATATTGTAAATATAAAATAATATTTATACTAAATAAACCACCTCTGGCAAAGAAACGCTGTACGGTGCAGAATAATAATCATACTTTACACGATTGCTTCAACATGTACCAAAATTTTCGCTGAAATTACTACTGGACATATCCAGCCAAGTGGATCGAACATTGAAGAGATTTCAGATAGTAGCAATCTTTTTGTAAATGGATTTGAATGATTTTTTAAACTGAGTTCGTATGTGAAAACATCTTGAGACGGCGACCACTTTATGCCCAACGCTTTCACCCTGCTGCTTATAGCCTTCAATTCACGATCACTCTCCGGAATTGCGGACAGCACATTTGCGTTGTTTGAAGACCATTTACGTAAATTGAATCCGGCTTTGCTGAATACCTTGCGCAAGTCGCTACACAATTGTATTGCTTCTGCCTTAGTAAAAGCACCTTTTACCACATCGTCAACCCACATGTTTTTTCTTATGGTATTTGATACCTCTGGATATTAATTTTCGCAATCGATTGCAAGTTGTCTTGTAGTGAGATGTGATAAAAACGGAGCGAGACTGGTGCCGTATGTGACCGTGATAAGTCTAAATTCAGAAAGTGGCAGTTCAGGGGAATCACGCCAAATGATTTTTTGCAAGTCTCTTTGGCTTTCGTAAATTAAAATTTGGCGGTACATTTTCTCAATGTCAGCCGTAAATGCATATTTGTAAATGCGAAAATTGATTAGAATGCTTAACATGTCCCTTTGTTCTATGGCACCCAATGCAAGTTCATCATTGAGAGATTTTCTGTTGTCAGTTTTTTGAGAGCCATTGAACACTACCCGAAGTTTCGTAGTTGTGCTATCTCGTATTACACAATGATGTGGCAAATAATACGATGTGATATTTGGATTGTAAACCGATCGTTCCATATGACCTAGGTCAATGTACTCGTGAATGAATTTTTTATATTCTTCTGCCAATTTAGGATTTTTTTTTGAATCGATTTTCAAGCTGCAAAAATGTTGCAATGGCGCATTTTCGCGAGTTTCCCAAATCTGGTGCATTTTTTCCATCTTTGAATGGCGTTTTGACACAATATCTTCCATTTTCCAAACGAATAGTGTTTTCTTCAAAATGGTTTTCACACATTTGTTCTTCTTCAGTGAGAGCGCACTCGTCATCGTCGATTTTTATATCATCATGCTTGAAAAATTCAGATATACGTTGTTCGACGTCGACAACTGAAATGAGCGTTGTTACTTGTGCTCCCACGGCTGAATCAAAATTGGTTGGTCCCGAAATGATCCAACCCAATTCAGAGTTTTGGGCGATCGGTTCGTCTGTAGAATCCTTGATGAGACCTGGTTTTATGATTTGTGCGTATTCAGCTGCGCCGAGAAGAATGTCTATCGGACCAGCTTCAATGTATGAAGGATCAGCGAAATGAAGATTGTTCAAATGTGAGAATGATTTGTTAAAAACATTTTCATTTCGTGATAAATTTACCAAACTTTTTAATACAATTGCAGTTGTATTCAAAACAAAATTTGAAGTGAATCGAGGCGAAATGTGCAAGTCAACAATGCACACCTGATTTTCTTTTGTTATTCCACTTACACAAGTTTTTTGTTTTATTCTTTTTAGTTTGAGCAATTGCATTGCTGATTCGGTGATGAACGCGCTCTGCGATCCTTGATCGATCAGAGCACGAAGTGCATATTTTTCGTTATTTTTACCCTTCACGCTAATTAATGCCGTAGCTAATAATACACGCGAATTCGATGCTGAAGAATTTGCTGATACTACTGAATTATCATTTTCGTGTTCATCGTTCGGTGCTTGATAGTCCGAAATTTTCGCGACATTTGATTCAACTGAATCGAAATGCAGTTGTACAGTTTTCACTGGATGGCAGCACTCAATTAGTTATAAAACGTTCAATTGACAGTTTACTGTGCGACATGGAGAAACAGCGGCAACACA
>NW_022597758.1:0-1102 GCF_009176505.1 Sitodiplosis mosellana
ATTTTTTTGTGGTGTTTTTCTATGAAAAAAAATTAAATTTTGTTATTATTTAATAATTTATTGGAAAAAAGGGAAAAAAAACTTCCACCCGCCACTCCCTTAGCTGTGTTCCGAACCTCAGACCTTTTGATTTCAACGTATGCGTTATCCATACGGCCACACTGCCGTTATATATTCGTGGGTCCAAATGCTTATAGAATGAATGCGGTAGCATAGCAGAACAGCATTACCGTACTGCGATAAAAGCCTATATAAAGAATGTTTTTATATTTGACAATATTTGACTCGATGTCAATGACGATGTGGCAGCGCCACCTATAGAGATTCCTTATTAAAATAAGTGGAACTATTGAGTGCGTGCATCATATCGCACGTAAATTTTCAATATGGCAGCGCCCATAGAATTGAAAAGTTAACCAATTTCGTAGTCACAAATTATCGCTGTACGAGCATTACACAGTAGACATGTCTGTACATGTTTATTTGTTCGGCTGTTCGTTTTGCTGTTGTGTGGTTGTGCTGTGATGTAGAAGAGCGGAGATAGAACAAAGCGAAACTTAAAACCACAACAAATACATGCTTCTCATTGAGCCGTAAATAGAGATACAGTGTGTAAAAGAATGAGAAAATTATGGAATTGAGTGGGAATAATGTATGTGTTTTGTCTGGGAAATGGAATGGTTTTTTTTATTGAAATAATAAGAATTATAGTTTCACTTTTTGTGATGTTTCATTTTGAAATATTAATGCGTCATTTAATCATATAATAATGTCATTTTTTGACAATCGGTTGTCATCACACTGAATGTTTCATGCACAATCGTGTTTACGCACACCAAAGTGATCACACACAATGAACGCAACCAAACGAAGTGTGTGCAAGGAATTGCCACATTCAAAGGGTACAACAGCGTCAGTTGAAATTAATCACATTCTCGCATTCTCGCCATCAAAAAAATTCATTGATGGTAATTCAACATTTTACCTCCAATGAAAAAATTACTTCGGTAATTGTGAGAGTATAAATAATTAATTATATAAAATATTAGTAGTTATTTTTTGGTTTGTGTGGTCAAATTTTGACCACGGGCGAGCCTAGTAT
>NW_022597759.1:0-11409 GCF_009176505.1 Sitodiplosis mosellana
AAAAAATAAGATTCTGAAAGTTTCATGTTGATCGTTTGCAGAAGTTTGATTTTTTGTCAACGGTCCTATTCTTTTTTACTTTGACAACTGATATTGAGCGCAAACACCACCTAGATAATCTAAGGCTAATGACAATACAATCAAGTACACTCTCCGTTCTGTCAAACGTCATACTGAAGTATAACATACAGACATAACGAATTCGCCATCGGTTCTTTAGATGGCGCTTCGGTCAACCGAGTTCCAAGCAAATACATGTATCAGTATACAAAGCATTCCACGTTTGTTTTTTGTCCTCAATTTTTGTCGACATTTTTTTGGAAAAAAATAAGGGACAAAAACCAAACTTCTGCAAATGCGATCAACATGAAACTTTCAGAATCTTATTTTTTCTCCAAAAAATGAACCCTTAGAAAGTTTAAAGCCAATAAGAATCGGTTTACGGGTACCTCTCATACAAAATTGTTGAAGTTTTAGTTAAAGTGACCGATTTTTCACTTTATTTTTATTATTTTATTTTCACTGCCTTTATTTCAAGAAAATTCACAAAAAATAACCAAAAGTACCTACGGACAACGAAGGCCAACGGTACGGAAAAGTTCGGGATTACCAATGTAATTCTTTTTATTTGTCATACGTTTTCCAATTTCTTGTCATACGTTTACCCATTCTTGTCATACGTTTCCCCATTTCTGTCATATGATATCAATTTATCCTTCATATACGTGCCAATACATAGACACGCACTGGTCATCAAGTCTGTGCAGTTGTATGTATTGAACGAGTTGCTGTGTGCAAAATTTACAATACATACAGCTGCACAGACTTGGTGACCAGGGCGTGTCTATGTATTGGCACACAGGTAGTATGCATACTAACGACATCTAGTGGTAATGTAGTGATGAAAGCGATTCAAAGCTACTCATTAGACTTTACTTTTGTCGTACATATCATCTGGCAATTCAGATTTTGTCAAACGTCAACCCAAGTGTCAAGTAAACAAAGAATCTAACCGAACAAGTATTTTTTGATTGTTGTTGATTTTTTTCGGTGAATTAGTGCAATTTATTTACTAAATAAATAAAATACTCCAATCTAAATCTGAAATCACACGATAAAAAATAAAATTACAAATGAAATGCAGTTTTGAACAAAGAAAAAACTAAACCAATGATTTTAATTCCTGCTCCAATAAAATGAAAAAAAAATCACACTTGAATACGATGAAACACACCAAATGAATTAAATAAATAATAAAAGAGAAAATTACAGAGATATATTTATACGAGAGTTCCTTTCGGGTAGAAGCATTAGCTCATCGATCGGCGTGAAACACGAAAAATTAACGCAAAAGAAATGGAAAACTTTACGAATATTTGATTGACTCAAATAAATGTGTGTATAAAGTAAAAGTTTGTTCTGTATCTAAAGGCAACGGTAGCCAGTGTTACTTGATCACTTGATACCATGATGAATTTTATATTGAAAAAAGTGGGCTAAACCGTTTTGCTTGTTTGATTTCGATGCGATTTCATTTCGATGCGAACAAACACACACACACATATTAACATCGATAGAAACACATTATTGAATTGTGCAAAAGATTGTGAAATTCACCACTCCTCCATTCGTTCGCTGTATTCTTCTCGCCACACAGGCACACACTCGCACCCGGGCTCATTTAACACAGATTACTATGTACGAGCACAAGAGCACACTGTCACACGAGCACACGGGCACACGAGCTTATTCAATATAGCTTACTACGCACATGGGCGCACGAGAGTTGTGGACCACACACACAGCCTTCTCCCCAATCGTCCATTTTGTAAAAATATTTTTTTTTTTTGGGAGAAATAGAATTGATTTCCAATTTAATTTTTCCCTTTATCATTTTTTTTTATTCATTTTTCTTATTTTTTGTATTTCTTTATTGATTTCATTTTATTGTGGTAACATTTTTTTATTTTGATTTTGACTATTCATTGTAAAACTGAATAAGTTTTGTGGGACGTTTTCGCATTTGATTTTGCCGCAAGTCCAATGTGGTTTTTTTGGCCATGTATACACAAGGGGCATTTCACTAAATGTCTATTACTTTAGCCTCCTTGTATTTCTTTAGAATTACTTTCTATTAGATTTTGGAATTATGTATTACTTTTTCCTTGTATTACTTTTTGACATTTCTCGAACACTCAAATTCCTCAGTGTTGACCACCGTAATTGTCAAAATCTTCCAAAAATTGTCTCTCAAGAACATTCATCGTTTTTAATATGGATTTTTGGGCAATTCTTGAATCTAATTTGTTCATAGAAATTCCACCGTTCATAGAAAATGCTTTCACGTAAGATCATTATTATATCATACGAAACACAAAATGTATTTTCAATGAAATATTTTAGGAAAATGGGATTTGCTCATCCATTAGCGTTCAAACACATTGATGATGATCATATTGACAAAGTCGAGCACTTCGTTAAATTCAAATTAAACGATGAATCAAAATCCTAAGGGAATATCACGCTCCTGAATCTTGTAAGATATTTGAGATATTTGAAATAAACATCAATTGTATGACATATTTTCGATTATTTCGAATAAATAAATCAGATTTTTGTGGATTTTGGAGATATTTGAGATTTTTTGCATTGAATCCGAATAAATACATTTAAATATCATTCATAATCACAAAAATCCACGATATTCCGCCGATATTCACAAATTTCCACCATACGACAGATTCTTAGAGACAAATTGGATTTTTTTGAAATATTTGAAATAATTCAAGCGTGATATTCCCCTAGTCAAAATCTAAATGTGATTTATACGGCCAAATGTTTGCTGATAATCCAACACAGTTTGAATTTTTGCCCGGCGAACGATTGTTGATCAAAGAGTTAGTGGCACACGTCATACAGATTGTTGACAGTGGTGGAAAAAACGCAGGACTGCATCATTTTTAAAAGAAATTTTTTTCGTGTGAAACAGAAAATAATGGGACATCAAAACCATCAGAAGCGCAGCAAAAATTGATTGACAGTCAAACTCATTTTTTGCTTAGGAAATTTTTAGATGCAGCCAATAAAAACTCGTCACGAAAAAAAGGTGGATATCGGTATGATACGGAAATCAATCATCTGCTTACTGGCTTTTGGATCTGGTAATAGGTATACATCTTCCGATGTTGCAAAACGATGGAAATTCATTTGTGCTGAATTGGAGAAGAAAGGCATCACAGTTTTTACCATCTCGTCTGATTCAGATCCAAGATATAATGCAGCGATGCGGTTGCTGTCGAAATTGGGAAGCAGTGGAAGTCATGGTGTATATGTGGTTTGGTTCTCCTGTAACGGTGAGATAATTGGGCCGTTTTTCATTCAGGTACAAGGGAATTTAATGTTTGGTTACCTTTTCTTTAAAAAAAATTGTTTTTTTTCGAAAACCCCATCCAGGACACAACACATAACGGAACCAAATTGCGGAATTTTATTTTACGCACAATTTTGAATGGAAACCGATTACCATTCGGTAAATATTTCATTGACTGGAATCATCTACATGTTTTATTGAAAGATTTCGGCAAAGATGAGCATCAATTAACAGCGTCTGTTCTCAATCCGATCGACAGACAAAACTTTCGTTCAGTACTTTGAATGTGCGATCCCAAAGTCATCATGTTGTTGAAATCACATGTAAAAGGAAGTGATGCCACCGTTGTATACTTACAAATTATGAAAGACATAATTGATGCCTTTTTAGATCAGAGTCTAAAGCCTCTTCAACGTGTTAGAAAAATGTGGTATTCGATTTTCATTATTCGCATGTGGCGTCATTTTATAATGTCGCATAAAAAATACAATCTTAAAGATAATTTTTTGACAGCCCCATGTTACACATGCCTTGAACTCAATGCACACTCTTTAGTTATGCTCATGTTACATTTAAAAGAGATCAACCGACCTGACTTATTCTTGCCCCATCTGTTTGAAAGCCAACCGTGCAAATCGATGTTTAGACAGTTTCGCTCTTTCACTACAACATATTCTACAGTGACCAATTGCACAGTGAAAGAAGCAATGAAAAGAATATCTAAGATTCAGCTCCAGAACGACATTATCAATCAAACATCATCGTATTTTGTTTATCCTCGCCTCAGCAAGCAACAAAATCCAAATGATACAGTGGCAGGACAAAATACTGATTTGCCGACAAGAATCGATATTGTTTCTGAAATTCAATGTTGTTAATGGGACGCTCTTGCTACGGCAAAGTCAATGGGTTTGATACCGAATCAACGACACACAGACTTCACTTGTAAAGTGCCTCCGTATACTTCAAGTGGTTGCGGTAAAAGGCAAAAAAGAAACTTCGCGAAAAATGTTAATAAAACTCCACTCGATCCGCCGAATTTCAATAATATTCAATTAAAGAATTTTGCCGAAAAACTAAAAGGTGAAGTTTCATCCACCGGTCCATATGTCGAAATTCATACGGATGACAACAAAAGAATTGTTGTAAAAAAAATGTCTTTGTGTTGGCTGTGGCGATCGGAGACGAAAAAATTAAGTAATGATCGGCTTTTACGTGTTCAATATTCAGCCCAAGAGCAACAGAGCAAACGCATGAGAAAGAGGGTAAAAAAAACGATTGCTTATCCATACAAACCCATTAATAAGAAAAAACCGCAGCATTCAACTCACTCTACTTGGAATCAAAACCTTTAAATACAAAAATTGTTTGTCTTTTGAAAAAAAAAATCCAAATAAACCAGACATTTTATGTAGCCATGTATAAACTTGATTCCATGAAATATAATTTAGTCGTAATTAATGCCTAAATGATTTCATTTATTCAGTCAGCTTCCAATTATTGTGTGCCAAAATGTTGGGAATTGAGTTTTATGTGATCGGGTTTCAACAACGACTCTGTAAACAAAAACAAAATTCGAATTCGAAATAAACTGTTTGAATGTTTATGTATTTTGCATGGACTCAGGACAAACATACACGCATACATGTTGTGGAAATCATATGTTCCGTGTGATAAATACTACTTGTATAAACTAAAATGAAACAAAATATTGCAACAACATTTAAAAAAAGAAGACAAAATTCATATACTGGTTGCGACAACGAACTTAAATACTTATATACTTTTTATATAGAGTTGATTCAAAAAATTCACTCATACTATGGAAAAACGTGCATGTGTGTATTATTTTGCGATGTATCGGGCAACAGCAAGTAAATCGGCAGCATTCACTTCAAAAACACTGTCGTAGTGGTTTCGAATTTTCAATCCTTCCGCATTCAGTCCGAATCGATAAGCGATAGCAATCGAACGATGATAACATTTGTCAGCCTTTTTGTATTTTGTGCAAACTCCATCCTCGTTGAAAACAACTATATTAGTTGAATATAAGTTCGATACGGCCAGCAAAGTTTCGACACCGCTCCAAGTTTTAGCGTTAGAAAGAACATTCTGAGCGTACATTTTGCATTCCATGGACATATCTGTGATTTCTTTACTATTTTTGATTTCATAAACGCGATCTTTAAGGTGGCGTTCAAAGAAAGAGAAATTAGTAATAATGTGTTCGACGACATCGGCCCGCAACTGTTTTGTAGCTTCAGCATATTTTTGGCTGTTTATTTCATGCATCCAAAGCTGATGGGCTAATGCTCCAAACAAACAGCTGACGTTGCCCGGAATCAATACAACTGTTAATTTCCTCGGTGACTTGTTCAAAGTGAAGTTAATTGCTTCCTCACCGTCACCATTTTTCAAGACAGCGGCCGTTACTTTTGTGGTTTGTGCTGAAAGTTGAGTGTACAATGTCGTTTCCTTTCGTCGAGCATTCTTCCAAAATTATTACACTTGCATTCTCATCTTCATCCGCGATTTCAACGATTTGGCCTGTGACAAAATTTGGATCATGATTTACGCTGTTTTGCGCTTCGTTTTGTGCTGCTACCGAACAATCAACTATGTTGACTTTTGCATGCAATTGATGAACAGTCGCCAAATGCTTAATGAGATTTGATAAAACCCAACAACCCTTTGATCGATTCGAAATGAATGACACACGCTTCGGTTTGTTGTCGTTGCATAAAATGCAAATAACGTCGCCATAGATGTTTCCATTTTGCTCGTGTACTCGAACGATCATCTGTTCGGTGTTGACGCCACCAATCACATATAAATTAAAACTGGCCATAGCTTTTTGTTGAAGTTCAATCTTCAGTTGATTTTTATCTTTTTCGTTTCGGGAACAAATTTTCATTTCCATTTTGACGACCTTTCTTTGAAACATTTGGTGCACAAGTGTTCAGTTTGGCAAAGTGACCGAGGCCAGTATTTTTGCCATTGCGATCGGCAACAGTCTTGACGTGGTCAACTAATTCTTTGATTAACAAAACATCACCTGGCTCAAACTGAAACGCTGCTGGGTCTTGTGCATATATGTCACCAAAATAATCACGCAGCTCGTCATCATCAATCAGTACTTCACAATCTGCGCATTGTTCCTTATTAACGCTTTCATTGAGATTTTGTTGAAGAATATGCAGTGTTTTCTCACGAATGAATTCTTCAGTTTTCAAAATGTGCTCATCATTCATGGCTTTAAACGCCATTGGGTGGCCGTATCCCGCCATTCTAAAGATCAAACAATTCAGTTCAGTCAATATTTTCGAATATTTCCTTCATTTGTTTTAAACTTACGTGATGCCATTTTTTATGAAATTTGGTATTGGATAATAATTCAAATCAGCTTCAAGTCTTTGCCAAAACTCTGCCATTTTAATCAAATATAAACGAAAGAATTTTTTTTTTCAAACTGAAACAACTGAATTTTCCACCTTGCATATGCAAATTGTGTTTGAATGTTGTTTGACACTTCACTTGACATTTGACAGATACTAAAGCGCGTAATAAAATGAGATTTATGGTAGTCATAACGGTAGTAATTTGATAGGTCGATCAAAATGAGAAGCATCTATTCCTGCGGGAAATAGCTGAGCTACCATATTACTTCTGTCATAATGACATTTTGCAAAAGTAGTATAACCATTCAAAAAGTAATACAAGGCAAATACCTTGTATTACTTTTGCAGAATATGCTATTATTTTGTATTACTTTTTAGTGGTTTACCCCATGTGTATACACCTTTGATTCGAACATATTCGTTTATTATAAATTTGACCAAAAATAATTTATGGTCAGCATGATATCTGAAATTTGAACCTGAAAACAATGATACTGGTTCTATGCTCGACAAAATAGCTGCTCGAAGAACGTTTGAATTGAATTGACCTTTGAGAAGTTCAATTTTCATGAAATGTTCAGCGCTCTTGCAGATGTGGTGAGTATCTCGGCAGAGTCTTCTTCCCTCAAATCGTGAACTAACAAACGATGCTTCCAGTTTTTGATTTTCATCAAATACTCGTCGGCAAAGGTCACAGCCAAAATTATCACATGTTAAAATCTTGTTCTCTATAATATTGGCACAATGAGAAATTGAATAATTACGAAGATCGGTTAATTTATGTGTCGATTCAAGAGCTTCAATATTGGCCAACTCTAGTAGCAAATTATCGATATCATCTGACAAAACATTTCCTTCATGATTTGGGAACCTTTGAGTGCTAGATGACATGTACGAAATATTTGAGTATGGATTGTATATGGTCAACAAACTTCTAGCTTGAACATTCCCAGATCGGGAATACAGCAACGTTGTGTTCGCCAAAAGCCTTCGGTAAGCTGCCTTAAATTGCATGCAGGTAGAATTATTGTTCGCACCTAACATTGCTCTAATGCGTCCGAAAAATATTTCAAGATGATCTTGCGAGAAAGACATCGTTGGTATAGCTGTCAAAATCTTGTCCCGTATAACATATTTTTCGTATATTGCCCTTAGAGATTTCATGTTGATGATCCAACCTTGAAAACCTGTCTTTGAATCGCTGCGGCACAATTCCACAAGTCCGGCACCTTTTTCAGGTCTAATCTTCAACCCAAATATGTATTCTGATGATCTTTCAAATAATTCGAATATTTGCTCAGCATTTTCAACACTCAACGGACGTTTTAATGGGTTTTTCTTGAATTTATTTTGTTTTGAGTTGAACCAGTGAGACAATGATTAAAAAAATTAGTACTTGTGGCGGCACCTAGCGAGTCCACAGTCCATACAACTTTCATATAGTTTGTTTATTGAAAAAATGGTAGGGGAAAATGTGGAGGGGAAGCAGTCTATTGAATGAATAGGCATACACGTTCCACTTGCTAGGAGGCAGTGTAAACTGTCTTTTCGATGACATTCAATATTAAAATATGCAAACATTGTCGCACTGGTTGAACGCATCGATTACATCATTTAATATTCTCATGTATTTTGCCGTATGTTGAGCATCCTTAAACGAACGATGTTGAATGTTTGTTAAGAAATCGAGGGAATCAGCCGATGAATTACTCAACGTTTCGGTTGCAAGTTTCACTTTCATAATATTATTTCTCCAATCAAGATGTGTTTTATTAAGTTTATGAGTTAATGAGAAGTCGAAATTATCCAGAGATGACTGAGCGCACGCTCAGTAGCGTATTCAGCAACTCAACTGAGAGTCGTTTTCTGCTCTGTGCGTTTACACTCACTTCGTTATGAGTTTAAGTTCGCACTCTGACTCTGCTGCTAATAAATATGTGCGCACTCTGACTCTGTTGCCTTATAACGTTTATACACACATATAAAGAGTTGAGTGTATATTGTCTTCTTCTTTTCTTTATGTTTCTTTCTTTGTGTATCCTCTCTATTGTTTGTTCGTTGTATAAGAGTGCGCTGAAGCGCACTCCGTTGGTGCGCTTATACTCACTTCACGGAGTGAGTTTGTTTGTGCCGCAGCGCATTATCGCACTGAGCATGTTTTACGCACGCAAACTCAGTGTCCGTGCGGCCGTTGCTCGTTCACTCGGTGCGCTTCAGTCATCTCTGAAATTATCTTTGATTTGGACGAGCCTTTCGATGTATTGCCATTTAATTGAATTGTTATCGATATCATATAGTACTTTTTTTCTCCCAATATGTTCCGATTGAGTTTGATTAAATGAGATGGATCATAAATGACGTATATTTGATGTCCATTTATTTCGAAGTATGGTTTGAAGTCTGGGGAAAATACGTCCAAATTAGCTCCCAATTTCCGACACATATTGGGATTCGATTTCATGCCATCAAATGAAACACTAGTGAGTATTGCACCGGTAGAAAAAATCGCTTTGAAAACTTTGACGAGCATATCCGCCTTTTGAGTACCTTTGAGGCTAGTGATGAAGTTATACATAAATGGGAACTGAAAATTGTCGTTGACTGCACTCACCATAGAGACAATGACATTTGAAGCTGGTTGTGCAGTTCTGGGATCAATTCCATCAAACTGTTCATAACCCATCATACCATGTTCAGTATATTGAATCAATGTTTTAATTGACATTTCGTCAAACAATAATGCTAAAATCAGCTTTTCGCCCTTTGGGTGTTTTTCTTCGACCTTTTTCTTCAGAACATTCAAACTGTACTCAGTCACACCATCTTCAGCATCTATATCGCTATTTGCGTACCAATGTTGAATTGTATCGAGGTGTGGAAGAGTTTTATCGAAAACATCTCTGACGTATTCGTAGCCATGGGCACCGTGGCTGTGCAAACTTATGGAAAAATTTCGGACGGATGGTGGATACTTCGTTCTGTTGGGAATCCCATTCATTAGGCACAACAAAACTTCTTTGTATTTTCTTAACTTCTTTGGTTATTACCTTCAATTTTGCCAATTCATTAGAAGAAACTAGATTCAATTCGTTGTTTTTGTCCTGTGTTTTCAATAGCTGTGCTTTCTACAACATACACTCTTCCTTCCAAAAGTGTTTTTCTGCTTCCAATCGCTCTAATTCTTTGTTCTGCCCGTTTTCAGTTTTCTCTACACTTTCATTACATTTCAACGTTTCATCATTACTCATTGAACCGTCAATTTCACTGTTTCTTTCAACCTCTTGATTAAATTGACTGGGGACTGCGCCTGGAGAGAGAATCCATCTCTCACCGTAGACTTTGTAATCACATTCTCTGAATTGATTGTAGCACACAAACGAACTATTATTACAGCCAACATTTTTCATGGCGTCGATCCATTTTTGTTTCTGATCATTTGGAACCCTAAAAATATGAAAAATAAATTTGGTTCGATCGTCGTATTATTTACATACGCATTCGTTTGCAAAATTGAATGCATGAGCTGAAAAAAGCATGCATTCAATTCCGTTTGGTTGATTTAATGTTTATATATGACAGCACCAGAGCAAAAGTTAGTTTCGTGAAATTGTAGAAGAAAAACAAAACGTAAACATTTTTACCGAAAAGAAGAACGAAACATTTATGAGAGCAAAAAGCAAACACACAAACGCTACGCGTAAAATAAGAACCAGGCGACTTGTTTGTTTTTCGCTCGCAACATTCGTGTGTATTATTTTTTGTGCTAAGCAATGATGCGTTGTCCTTACACGCAGCACATGCACACGTTTGGTTTTCATGCCAAAATCTAACGGGTTTTATGTGAGTAGCCTTTGAAAACTCTTTGCACACTGTATACACAAGTCTATTGGTTGCATGCACTTGCCTGTGTGAATTAGTTTACGCAGAACTGAAAATCATATCACTTGTGCGTACAGCAGTCTTGTACTGGAAAAATGGATTGCAATGGTATTTTTTTTCTTTTCATCTTAATTGATGAACAACATATTTATTATTATTTTTATTTAGTTTTTCAAGGCGAAGTTGAACAAGAGGAAGATGAAGATTATGACGAAGATTTTTATATCGTCGTGTCAAATTCAGATGAGAATAGCGATAATGATTCTGAAGAAATCCCAATCGATAAAGTGCCACGTCTTGAAATTCCTGTGTGCCCCGATAAAGAGAATATAAATGTTACAACACGTCCACGAAAAAGAATCCAAAATTATAAATTGCACAAATCGTTCATTGCAAAGGATCGAGTTGAGCGTGGACTTGAACGGGTAACCAAAAAAACTAAACGAGTCATTCGGGCGAAAGTGTTCAATGCACAGATAAATTGCAAATGTTTAGACGATAAAAAGCAGAAGCTAAGTTGCTCACACAAAATTGGTGTTGTCCGTCAAAAAGAAATATTTAATTCCTACTATCAAAAAATGAGCTGGACGCAGAAAACACTCTTTATTCGCGGTCATGTCAAACGGCACTCAGTGAAAACTAAAAAGGTGTTAAATTATCCATTGCTCCAACAGAAAAACCGTAATTTCAATCACTTGTATACTAGGGTGGTGTAATTTTTAAAATCGTACAAAATCAAAAACGGCGGGTGCGCGATCGATT
>NW_022597760.1:0-1297 GCF_009176505.1 Sitodiplosis mosellana
ACTAGAATTAATGATGTTATTTTTTAATCTATTAGAGGATGACTCTTAACGCTGAATTGAGCCAAATGGTAAGCAAATTGGTATATTTTCATTTGCTTCGCTGGAAAATAAAAGCCATTCACGATTGAATGCAGAATAGGGAATTTTTGAAGCAAAAAAAGTGTTTTTATTGCGAGTTGAAAACATCCTCTGAAGCAGGGTCATTTTTCGACCTTTAAGACCCATCAGAAAGGATTGAGATAAGTCTCAATCGATTTTCCGTCAAAAATTACGTGGAAATAGAATCATGACAGCCCATTATATGTGGGTTTTCTATGCCACAAATGTGATTTTGTAAGCAGATTTCGACCATTCGTTTGTTCTATGAAGAAAAGTCAGTTTTGGACCAAATTTATAGGTAAACCGATGTGAAAAAGGTCGTTTTTTTCATGTATTTTGACGAAAAAATAGCAGTTTTCCCATATCAAAATGTCGTAAGAGGCCATTTTCGACCATTTTTCTCACAAAAACGCTGAAAAATGACATATGATTCACCTGCCGAGGCCAATTACACGGATTTAACCATGGTATTACACGGAATTTTATTTTCACATCTGAAGCGGCGTAACATGGGCTATCTTTTGACGCGAAAAAACATGCCAAAAAACCCCACTATTTTGAGATATTTAACATTTTATACTTTGAACCCATTTTTGGAGGTTCCAATGGGGCCAGAGAGGATAGGTTACTAGGCATATTTTGTAGCCCCATCGATTCCCTTTCCAACGGTACCATAGGTTTGGCAATGTGTCAACTACTTCACAGTTCGATTTTAGATGGCGCAAACCCTTTTTTCGATTTTTTCAATTTTTCCAAAAATTCACACTGTGTTAACTCAGAAAGGCGGGACACTTTTAGGCCTGAGATTTTGGTTTCCTCTTTTTCTATCGCAAACAAGACTCCAAGCCAATTTTCAACCAATTCGGCGACCTCACATTGCAACTCTTCCCTGATTTCGTGTGGAATGGCCGCTATACGAAGAAGATAATGCAATTGTACAATCATCTAGATTGCCCAGTTAGATACACTTTCATTTAGATGATTGTTGAATGAAAAAATTTGCAACTTCCATTAGTCTTTTTCAACGATTCATCTTTAACCATATGTCCTTATCTGAATCTCATTAGTACGAAGGCAATAATGGGCATCAGAAAAATGGTATGTCGTTTTGTAAACCCGAAAATTATGAACCGATTTCATTTCTATAGTCAAAGAGTCATCCTCTAATAGATTAAAAAATAACATCATTAATTCTAGT
>NW_022597761.1:0-4072 GCF_009176505.1 Sitodiplosis mosellana
ACGAACGAACGAACAAAAAATATTTTTTTTAAATTGTCGAACGAACGTTCGAAGCCATCACTATATGGCACATATCCGGGAAAATTCGTATTTCGAAGTTCTGGGCATAGGCAATTCATCAATGAACGGAATTTGTACGAAGAGTCGCATTCTACGATGAAATTGCTGCCAAAAATACACATCTACTGGCTGAAAAAGGCTCACGAAAGACCACATCTGCTCAATTTTCGACGAGCAATCGATTAAAAGTGGTCACAATGCGATCTGAGGCCATTTCATGGTCGAAAAATAGGTCGGATTTAAGTGAATTTTTCAACTTGCTCTATTTTCACTGAAAATGATGTTTTTGTTCGGAAAACACGTGAAATAGACCTCTGACGACATTTTGGTCTTAGAAAACTGCTATTTGTTCGTGAAAATAATGGGAGTCCACGAACACTTGAATATCCATTTCGTTGTCATTTTGGTCATAAATCGGCATTTTGGCATCTGAATGTATGAAATTGAATTTTTGCTCGGGGATACATAAAAAATGCACTTTCCAGAGCTTTGGTGGTTGGGAACTAATAATTTTTAATGAAATAATGAGAATCCACAATCGTTTCAACACTCTTTTTATGGTTATTTTGAAATTTAATCATATTTTACCGCATTTTATAATGTGCAATTAGAGGAAATTGGGACTTTTTCAATGATAGTGGAAATTAAATAGTGCAATCTCCAGCACTTGTGAAATTAGAATGCAAATGTGTTACCCAGAAAATTGAAATTTCCCGATAATAAGACCTTAAAATAGACATACTTCTGGTCAGAGCCTTTCCGAGCAGTGGTGCAGGGGGTGCGTCGCACCGGGGCGCAAGAGCGCCAAAGGCGCTCGAGCGTTCTTTAAAAAATATAGCGAAAGAAAAAGGAGCGCGAGAGCGCCGAAGGCGCTCGAGCATTTTAAAGAAATATATCGAAAGAAAAAGGAGTGCGATTTGAAAAAATATAACGAAACTTCTCCAAACTAAAACTCATCAAAAATTATCTGCGCAACTCAATGCACCAAAAAAGACTCAACAATCTGGCCATCATCTCGATCGAGCATGAAACAGCAAATTCAATTGAATACGAAGAAATTATCGATGAATTTGCTTCAGCCAATGCACGAAAACAAAGTTTTAAGTAATTATCTTTGATTATAAAAAGTGTATTTATGAAATAAATGTACCTATTATTTTGGAAAGTATACACAATACAGAAATTCGTTATTTTTTTCATTTTTCTTTAAATTCCAAAAGTGGGGGCGCACGAGAAACCTTGCACCGGGGCACAATGGGCGCTCGGAAAGGCTCTGCTTCTGGTAAAAATGTATTTTCCCAAAAAAAAGCCTTACAAAATTAGTGATATCAGATGAAAAACCTCTAGACGAGGTTGAAATGGAGTGAGGCTCCGTGCGTGGATTTACCACTCAAAATGACTGATATAATTTTGAGTGACGCTAGGACGCTGTATTACTGGGAACGAAGTTCAAAAGTGTTTTTCGCATTCACTATTGTGAAAATTTGTTTATAATAGGGAAAAATATCGCGTCACGACTTTTGGACGGCAAAACGCTTTAAAGCTTGACTTGAAGACTAAATTCAAAAGTCATGACGCGATATTTTTCCTTATTGTAAATAAATTTTCACAATAGTGAATGTGAAAAACACTTTTGAACTTCGTTCCCAGTAATACAGCGTCGTAGCGTCACTCAAAATGATATCAGTCATTTTGAGTGGTAAATCCACGCACGGAGCGTCACTCCATTTCAATCTCGTCTAGAGGTTTTTCATCTGATTACTTTTACTTCAGTCAGGGTTTTTTCAAAATGGCTTATCAGAGACTCTGATTATTAATCAGACATGAAAACTGAAAATACCACTCGATTCATCGTCGACAACTGAAGCGATCGCAGGCAGTAAAATTGATGGCGATTACAACCGATCGATTGATTTACGGCATAAGGCGCAACAGCTTGATTCACCCAATGAACAGTATACTCAATTACATTCAAAAGGCGCATGACAAGTGCAAAATAAGAATGAAGGGCTTTTTTCAACGACCCTGCCAATGGAAACTACAACCAGAAGTGAACAAGGCATGAGGCAAAGGTGGCCGCGACAATGTGATTGGAGTGATGGAATCATTTGCGAAACTTGTCATCGGTGCAAGTCAAAGAAGAAGGCATTTTATGAGCTAGGATCTAAAGATGGCTAGCGGCAGTGACGGTCAACTTGATGATGGAAGTGAAGACTACGCTCCTTTTTTCAGACATTTTCTCAAACTTCGTTGTTTCTGAGCGAAAATAGGAAATTGTATATTTGCAAAAATTCAAAATTAAGTCCACTCCCGTGTGCAAATAAAGTGACTGACAGTCACTCAGTTGTATGTAGCTGCAGATAACCAAAACTGGCTAAGTTGATTGAATTCAAGAATGTTATATAGAAACAATCACTTTTAGTTATTCTTTCAGCCAGTCGTCTAATTTCGGACTTTTTGGCTACTATATGACTATAACTGAAGTTGACTACAGTCGAATATTTTGTTTGATATAATCACTTTTAGTCAGTGATAGTCAGCCAAAAAGTCCGAAATAAGGCGGTTGGCTAGTCAGTCACAAATTTTTCACACGGGCTTTTTGCTCTCGTATAAAAGTGACTGAAACCTTTTCCACAAAAATAAAGCCGTGCTGCTTGATGCATTTGGTCAGCCGCGAAAATCGCCCAGAGAGCATGCATCGACACTGGCCATTCTCAGTTCACTGGTTCAGCAACGGCGGAAACGAATAAAAGAAATGAATGGCGGCATATCACCGGAAAAAATGCCCAATTATAAAGTCTTTTTGGATAGTTCAATTATTTAGATGAATCTTCAAATCTTGGAAAATTTGCCGAAATGACTTCGGGTAGGGCCATTTCAATTGTAAATTTTATGTAATTTAATGTAGTGTCTTTACTTTTTTTATGTAGGAACAATTTTTTTGAGTAATCGGCTATCGAAAAACTGCTATAAAATGGAACAACTCAAATCTTGGTCAAAAAACGTATTTTCCACAAATCGAATTTTTTTCAAATGAAGAATGGTTCCAAAAAATTGTAGATAAATTGTAGAATTAAAATCAATTTTCTGTTTTCGAATATGTCAGCCCATTCATTCGATATTGAGACGAGTCATGAAAATTGGTCCAAAATTGAAAAACTCAAATCTTGGCCACAAATTGAAATTTCCACAAACTTAATCTTCCTCTTTTGATGCTAGGTTTCATAAAATTGTAGAAAAAATGTAGAATTCAAATCAGTTATCCGATCCCTGATGTTTTCAACAACTTATTTGGCTCCAGGGGAGTTTAATATTTAATATGGGAATAAAACTGCTATAAACTGCTATAAAACGTGTTTTAATAATTGAAGTAGAAGACCAAGAATTAATTGTAGTGGCCCGAAAATAATTGTAGAAGCACCTACAGTTATTGTAGTGGTCGAAAATACTACTAAAACTAATCTATCACCGAACAGCCAAAACAATGGTCAAATTTTGAGTAATTTGTGAATTGAATTTCCAACCTATGCATTTGGCGCCCAAATTTTCTGACATTTTCGAAGCTCGATTTGGATTTAGTTGTTTTTTGACGATTTTTCAAGCACATATTATCGTAGAATGGAGTTGTCTATATAATCAGTGCCCCCAGCTGTCATTTGAGAGTATAAAACCCAATAATTGTCAACGCCATTTTTGCAAAATTGGCCAAAGTCGGCGATGATGGCCAAAAACGGCCTATTGGCTATATCTCAAAAACGGTGCGGAATTCCGCTCTTGTTGTTCAGGCGAATTTTCGGCTCAAGTTAAGATTAAAACTTTTAAGAATAAACGAAATTAGAAAATTTTGTGACATATTTTTTTTATGACCGCTCCTAGAAGAACTCACCAATTGTTGCACTTCAATATTGACTACAATCGTAACCAATTTTGATGAAAACTCCATTTTATATTGTGGTCGCTGCACGATTAGTATTTCACGTTAAATATCGCGTGCACTGCAAAGACGATTTTT
>NW_022597762.1:0-1792 GCF_009176505.1 Sitodiplosis mosellana
GCTTTTTCAAATTTCAAACATAAATCAATATGAATATTTATTTATAAACGAAATTTTGTTTCGGATGCATTTCGACATTTGTCATCCTCAGCGCGTATCAAATTACACTGGACTCAGCTCTCTCTTTGCGATTGTGAGTGAGCGAAAAAAGAAGAAAAGTATATACAGAAAGCAAAACATGTAACAATGTGTTGTGGTGCGAGCGCACGACAAAAAATTACAACAACTAAAACAATAAAACTCGGTGTAACCGAAACAGCTACTTGAAGTAAATTTCAATCGATCTGAACAGTGGTGACCGTATTGGTGCTTCCATCGTGTTCATTGCGATGCTTCTGTTCAAATACATATAGATGCTTTCGTATGCGTCGAGTTTGTGTGCTTTGTTCACTTGTTTTTTCAGTTTGATATTGCTCGCATCCCATTGTGTGTGGTTGTTTTCTAGCGCTTGTAGTGCCACACCTGATTTTGTTGCTTGGCATCCCATCTAACAATTATCAACCCAATTACATCCGATTCCAGGCACGGGGAGAGATTCCACGGGGATAGATTTAACCGTAGAAGTAACCGTCATACGACCATTCCACAAGAAATCAATCAAAATTCACATGAGGTTCTCAGAATCGGCTGAAATTTTGCATGGAAGTTGGGTTTGGACAAAAACTCAGAAAGCCAAAATATTTCCCCCGGGTCTGCCTCTGGAGACCCTGTATGGATAGTGCAAAAATCGAAATTTCGCAAATTTTCGAATTGCTTGTCCATTGATACAAATTTTCGACGCGATCATAGTCGAATGAAATTTTTACACAAGTTAGGGTTTGAAGAGCCCTTTCCAGCCTATACTTTAGGTACCTCCCCAGATATCGCCCGACCCGATTTTTGGGCTATCAAACATTCAGGGTGAGTATAGAAAATTTACCCCCCCATTTAAGTGGCGGTTTTTAATTTTTTTTTCGATTTGGCATCAAAAATGGTCGAATTTTAATTCATAACGTTCGTACGACGCGCTTATAGACGTGCATACTGTACATGCCTGTTTGTGTGTACAACATTTATTGCGCGTCAATCTTCAAGAGAAACGCAGCGAGCGGCTCTGTTGTTCGTAACACAACAGCTTGTAATACGAGTAAAAATTACACACTTATGTGCGTGTGAGCGAAACAGCATAAGTTTTCGGCGCTCGATTGTTTTCCATATAGGCCAATTCAATTGAATATAATATTATTAAATATTCACGCATGGAAATATCTCGAAAACGGCTGGGTAAATCGGTAAACCGGACCGTGATGTCACTCCCAAAGGGAGTGTAAACACCCAGCTGGTTTGATGGCCTAGAATATAAATCCGGTGGAATTTCAGCTGATCCATGGATTCTCAGGATTTGGCTAGATTCCAGTGCTTCCTCTTTTATGTGCATCTGTAAAGTCATTCTACCTATGTTTTGTGTGGAATTTTACCACAACGCAAAGAAATTGAAGTGGCAGAAACAGGTCAAATCCTGAGAATCCATGGATCAGCTGAAATTCCACCGGATTTATATTCTAGGCCGTCGAGCCAGCCGGGTGTTTACACTCAGGTACATGTCATCAGCACCGCCCGGAAATAGTGCTGGTAAACCATAACATGTAAAAAATAGTGCTCGAATAGTGCTGTCGATTGCAATTGGTCCCATGAATAGTGCTGTTCGGAGACGCTAGCACTATTCGTCGGAAGTTGAAAAATCGATTTTTGGGTACTTTTGTATAGGAGGTATGTGAAATATTGACTTTTTCTATACAAATGATACGTCAAA
>NW_022597763.1:0-1037 GCF_009176505.1 Sitodiplosis mosellana
ATTAAACCAATTTCCCATTTAGTAGACATCACACACAACTCTGACACCCGTGTATGTATGCTAGTCGGTTTTGTGTGTGAGTTGGTTGCGATGGCTGTACATGCGATGTTTGTTTGCACGATAGTTGTGTGCGCGGCAGTTGTATCGCGATATGCTTGTCTAGTGTTCAAAATTACCATGGGAAGCAGCATAATGAAGAGGTGTCTCTTTCCTATTAGTTTCACTACCAAGATTGGCTCCTTTGTGGATGAGAAGTTCGGCGACACTCTTGTGACCTGAAAAATAATACGGATCAATGGAAAAGATCAAATCAATCTTTTATTTAATGAAAAACAGTCAAGGCTGCACTGACGAAGTGTAGTAGACATCACACACAACTCTGACACCCGTGTATTTATGCTAGTCGGTTTTGTGTGTGAGTTGGTTGCGATGGCTGCACATGCTACGTTTGTTTGCACGATAGATGTGTGCGCGGCAGTTGTGTGTGATGTCAACTGTATTGCATCGCGATATGCTTGTCTATTGGCCAAAGCATATTCAATGCTTGCTGCTAAGCAATACTAATGCGCATAGTACTCGAAAAGAGTATTCAAAATTACCACGGGCAGCAGCGTAATGAAGAGGTGTCTCTTTCCTATTAGTTTCACTATCAAGATTGGCTCCTTTGCGGATGAGAAGTTCGGCGACACTCTTGTGACCTGAAAAATAATTCAGATCGATGGAAAAGATCAAATCAATCTTTTATTTAATGAAAACAGGTATTCAACATTACCATAGTCAGCAGCTAAATGAAGAGCTGTGGTATTCAAATCATTTCCAATATTAGCGTTAGCTCCATTCTTGAGAAGCACACCAGCGACACCTCCGTGACCTTAAATAATACGGATCAATGAAAAAATTAAACCAATTTCCTATTTAGTGAAAAAAAAAGTCAAGGCTGCACTGACGAAGTGTAGAAGACATCACACACAACTCTGACACCCGTGTATGTATGCTAGTCGGTTTTGTGTGTGAGTTGGTTGCGATGGCTGTATATG
>NW_022597764.1:0-1809 GCF_009176505.1 Sitodiplosis mosellana
CATAAAAAAGCAAGAATACCAAATCCGTCTCGATTTTGGATCGTTGTTGATATGTTAATCGACTCGGATAGGCACTTTTGGCTCGAAAACAGAAGAATGTAAATTTATTTTGCAGCTAATGTTTGAATTTTCATCAGTACTAGTGTTCGCAAATTCAATCGACAATGTTGGTGGGTCAGTCGTTTTTATTCGGGAAGATATCAGTTTATGTATGAATTTTGTGCAAATTCTTTTGCCTAGAAAGCCTGTTTCAACAAGAAAGACACTGTTTTGCATGGACGTATCAACGAACAAATGTTGATTCGAAAAAAATTTATTTGAAATTATCACCGTACTTCACATGTTTCTGCACATGAGAAATTCCGATTGCTTGTTTTAGAGGACCAAAAACCAAGCACTTTTGCATCATTAGTTTGTTCGAAACTACGTCTAGATTTTTTTTATCGACACATATAAGACAAATTTCAGGCCAAAATGAGCAAATCACAAACTGAGCTTCGGTTTGACAGGTAAAAGCCAATAATTTCTACCTTTTCTGTCTAAGCCTATATTTAAGGATTTTTGGCCAAAAGTTGATTCTTTTAGAGTTGAAATCGAACCAACCGAATATGCGGCCAGAAATATGTGAAAACATCATTCGATTTGGTCATGTACAGAGCATTGAAGCTGCTGCATATATATTTGCTGCTGGTGAACAGATTTGTTCGACAGCAGCTGTTGCTTGCGTGCATATTCGCTGTGAAGCACGTTCGTTCATGTATCGATTCTCGCGCACAATGTTTGTCTCTTTCATTCACACGGAACCAGACAGAGAAGCATACAGATCACACGAGATACATCATAAGCGACGCGCGCGTGCACACTCATAGCTGCCGTTCGCGCCTCGTGTGTTTTATACGCTTCTCTGTCTGGTTCCGTGTGAATGAAAGAGACAAACATTGTGCGCGAGAATCGATACATGAACGAACGTGCTTCACAGCGAATATGCACGCAAGCAACAGCTGCTGTCGAACAGATCTGTTCACCAGCAGCAAATATATATGCAGCAGCTTCAATGCTCTGGTCATGTAAGTACCCAAACTGTTCGTAAAGGATCATACTAGATGTTCAAAGGCAGAAAAGGTAGAAATTATTGGCTTTTACCTGTCAAACCGAAGCTCAGTTTGTGATTTGCTCATTTTGGCCTGAAATTTGTCTTATATGTGTCGATAAAAAAATCTAGACGTGGTTTCGAACAAACTAATGATGCAAAAGTGCTTGGTTTTTGGTCCTCTAAAACAAGCAATCGGAATTTCTCATGTGCAGAAAAAAAGTTGAAATTTGTTACACGGTGTATTCGTTGACATCCCTAGTTTTGCTTGAAAATATTCACTTCACATCATGACTAATTTATTTGGGATTTATCCAATTTTTAAACCTATTATAAGACCATAAAATGAAATATAAAAATAAATTCAGTATTCAAGAGCAAATAACACTAACGACATCTTGTCGCAGCGATAGTAATGTTCTGTGTGTTGGTGTACATTTGACGTTTTCTGTCAAACATGTACAATATATTATTCAATACTTTACTATCAAAGGTGTCGCCTGTGGTATATTGCTCTTGTAGTAATCATCTGATTACAAGTTATAATTGGATGTGGGAAGAAATGAAAAAAATGCTCATTTAAAATTGGCTATAGTTTTGCCCAAAGGCAATCTAATATTCAATAGTATATTTTAATCGATCTTTGCGGTTTGACCCAGTTTTCTCAATTTATGATAATGATTGAATCGGCTTTTATTTTCACTGATTCAAACAGACAG
>NW_022597765.1:0-3587 GCF_009176505.1 Sitodiplosis mosellana
TTCGGTCTCTACTAAATTACAAATTCATAACTACCAACAGGGACTTGATAGATTAGACGTAAAATTTTTCTTCAATGTATCACCTCTTGATAAATTGAATGATGACTTTTGCAGTCATTACGGCCGTCACTACAGTGTTAACGCTTCAGTTAGTCTTTCATTTTTTACACGTTTAAGTTAGGCTATATTGGACCGTTTACATTTCGGCTACCTATGCATTTCCATGTATTGGTTAGGTTATCTTGTGTCAATGCTTTTTAGACCAAGTTGTTATACCAATAGAAAAAGACTATTACTTACAACTACTTATTGTATAAAATTACCATATATTGTACAAACACAAAAAGATCAGGTTTTTCACGACTCTTGGAGTCGTTTTCCTGCAAACCAAAATATTCAGCCAGTTTTTGGCGGTGTTAAATAAATAAATAAATAAATAAATAAATAAATAGTGATATGCTGTGCAATTGAGGCTTGAAATGTTTTTTTTTTCTCATTTGGAAAAAATATCAATGGAAAAGAGAGATATCAGTGTAATGCAAGTAGATTTTTATGTTTTTATGTGAAAGAACTACTATTCAAAACAGTCAATAACAGTATATCCAACGTGTAAGCTTTTAATACTATTGGTATACAACGGTTCTATTACATGTTCTTGCACCAGTTGGCGCTTCTGGGCTCATTTATATGAGAACTGTCAAGAAGGCGCAGTGTCGTTGCCAAACACCTTAATTATCACATGGAGAATATTATTGATAACAGTCAACATGGATTTGTGAAGGGAAAATCTACAACTACAAATTTGGCTGAACGATGTAATCGTGTGCAATTTTAGAAATGAAAAACCAAATACAAACTGATGCAATTTACTTGGATATTGCGAAGGCCTTTGATTCGGTCAACATTGATTTACTAATGCCCATTGTAAGTGGTTCAGATTTAATTAAATCCAAAAATTTAATTTTCAACTTAGCGAAGACGGCCAAAAAATGAAAGCTAATAAGTCAAAGCATAAAATTTGGTCAAAAACAAGAAAAATTGATCTTATGAGTTCACTCGATATGCGTTATGGGGCTTTGAAATCGTGATTTTCCCGAATTTCGTTAAATCCTAAAGATTTAACTTCCAAATGCGGGATTTAAGCATTTTTCACGTTATAAATAAGTCAAAAACTGTTGGAAATGACCGAAAAATTCTAAATCAGCAAAAAACCCAATCACTTTGTACGTCCTTACTAAAGCGTTTGACTCGGTTGACGTGAAACTGCTCACACACAAGCTGAAAATTATGGGATTGAATGAGCAAATATCATAAAATGGATAAAATCATATCTAAGTGAACGTCAACAAATTGTAAGATTGAATGGAGCCATGTCTAATCCCATCGAAGTAACATCGGGAACAGGTCAGGGATACCCGATTGGAGCGACACTGTTTGTCCTGTTTATCATTGATTTGCCACATTGTCTAATGAATTCCCAATTGCAATCGTTTGCCGATGACACTCGCTTTTCAATGCAAATAAAGCGACATGATGATTGCTTGGCACCACACGTGTGCAAGGGGGTATTCCGGTTTTACCCCCCTCTAGGATTCCAAAATGTGGACCCCCCAAGCGATTTGGAAAATTTTACGCTAGATATAATCAATTTTCAAAAGTGAGGACCTTTTTTTTTAGTCCTCACTTTTTTCCAGATACCGATTTTACACTAGGTAGAATCGATTTTCAAAAGTGAGGACCTTTTTTTTTAGGTCCTCATTTGTTTTTTGACACCCATTTATAAATTTTCAGACCCCCATTAATAAATTTTCATTTTGATTATTCAAACGTAATCGCATGAACTTGAACGTTAAAAAAACGAATTACGTATCATATCACCGTGGTGAGTTGAAATTTGAATTCAAGTACGAAGGGAATTTCATTGATAGAGTCAAAAGAATAAAGGACCTTGGAGTAATTTTGGATGAAAAACTGAACTTTAGCGCACATATCGAGTAGTTTTGGAAGAGAGTTCAACGACCCATGGACCATAAAGAAACTCTTCTCAAATAAAGCGACATGATGACTGCTTGGCACTTCAGGATGACTTAAATAGAGTTGTTGATTATTTCAAACGTAATCGCATGAACTTGAACGTTAAAAAAACGAATTTCGTATCATATCACCTTGGCGAGCTGAAATTTGACTTCAAGTACACTATCGAAGGGAAGTTGATTGACAGAGTCAAAATAATAAAGGACCTTGGAGTAATTTTGGATGAAAAACTGAACTTTAGCGCACATATCGAGTATATAACTGCTAGAGCCAAAGCTAGACTTGCGTGGATGAAGCGTTTTGGAAGAGACTTCAACGACCATAAAGAAACTCTTCTTCACATTCGTATTACCTATTATTGAATACGGATCGCAAATATGGAACCCACACAACAATGAGAAAATTGCTAGAATCGAATCAGTCCAAAAGCAATTTCTACTGTTTGCACTGAGAAAAATGCAATGGCCACACAGGTTCGTCTTGCCACAATACAACAATCGTCTGCTGTTTCTACAAATGACCACTTTGGAAGAACGAAGAAAAATCGCTCAAATTTGCTTCATACACAATGTTATCTCTGGCCAAATATCATCAAAGTATATCATGGAGAAAATCAACTTTAGAACACCACGACATCGAACCAGAAACACTGAATTTCTGGAACTGCCGACTAGAATATACAACTACTCAATGTTTGAACCGATCAATCACATGCTAACCACATATGGGCAAAAACACAGACTGGAAGGTTACATTCGCACGATTTTTCAAAATATTCATGCTTATATCTCTTCTGTGAACCCAGAAACCACTTGAAGTATTATGCTGAGGCCAATCTAGACCACAAAAGGAACATTTCATACCAACAAACCTTTCCCATATCTCTCACACCTATAGAGATATAGCCGTTTTTTTCTTGGACTGGAAGGTTACAATTTTGGCGATATGTTTGGAGTTTATCTTACATATATCTAAAATCCAGTTCCTCCAGCAGAGCATCCTTGTACTCCAAGGTTCTGTTCGCTGTCTGAAGGATCAAAGAAACGAACGAAACCATATTTACCCCATAAAAATCAATTCGGGTCATTATTATTATTATTATTCTGCACCATACAGCGTTTCTTCGCCAGAGGTGGTTTATTTGGTATAAATATTTGGTTATATATTTACAATATTCATAATAAGTCCGAAACGACAGCCGAACCAAGTTCTATTTCTTCTAAAATAATCAGTTATTCTTTGCTTGACAGTGTTTGTGCTAACATTAAAATCAATTAAATAAGTTTTATATATTTTTGGAATAGTACTAGTATCACAATCATTCGTTTGATTTGGCTCTATGATATTAAAGTATTTATAAAATTCATTATATGTGATGAGCATGTAGTTAATTGGCTCAAACATTGAGTAGTTGTAGATTCTGGTCGGCAGCTCTAGGAATTCGGTGTTCCGTGTTCGGAGTCGTGGTGTTCTTAAGTTAATTTTCTCCATAATATGCTTCGACGATGTTTGGCCACAGATAACATTGTGTATGAAGCAAATTTGTGCGATTT
>NW_022597766.1:0-6603 GCF_009176505.1 Sitodiplosis mosellana
ATTCGTCAAAAAATGTTGTTTTTCTGAAAAACGGTCAAAAAATGTTAGAACTGTTGTTTTAACATTTTTAACATTTTTTTGAGGCTTTAGTTATCAGTGCTCTTTTTGGAGTTAACATATTGCCAAAACGAAGATGGATCACTTTTCAAGTTTGATTTCATTTTGTCGACATACTGATTGTAAAGCTCGGTATTTTTTGCACTGTATTCCTCGTGCAATTCTTCAAATGGCTGTTTGTCATTTGTCAGCTTCCAGTAATCCCAGGCCTTTTTCCTTAAATTCTTGAGATGCCGAAGTTCATTGTTTTTCCATGGGCATTTTTGGTTGTTCTTGCGGACATACGTTGGAACCGTACACTGAATAGCTTTCGCTAACACGTCATGAAGGGATGACACCTTCTCCGCAAGTGATTTGTTTGCGAATAAGTCATCGAAATTGACGGCAGCAAAATATTCGTTCATGCGCTGAAAATCAGCCCGTTTGAAATTTAAATGCGTGCTATTCTGGTTTTCCGAACCATTGTTAATCGGATGCCATTCAAATTCAATCAACAAAGGAGGGTGGTGAATGTCGATTTTATCCGTCAATGACAGTTTAGTAGCATCGCTCACTGTTGTGTTGGCATGGTCGTTAGTAAAAAATAGGTCCAACAGTTTGAGGTTCCGATTTCTTATTGAATTGATTTGCTGGAGGCCCAGGCCCATCAAACCTGTGATGAAATCAGCAGCACATTGGGAGTGGAAATTTGAGGGAACCAGCACATTGCTTTCCTCATCGTCATTTATCCACTCAACGTTTGTCAAATTAAAATCGCCAACAACTATTACAACATCATCGGCACTTGTCGTGAGTGATTCAATGGCTGAACGATGCAAAGCGTAGATTTCACTGGATGAATTCGGTGGAATGTATGCATTGTAAATGAAAATGTTGTGTGTTGGCAGGCTTGCTTTAATGCATACGTGCTCAATGTCCACGTTGTAAAATTTAATTTCTACAGTAGAGAAGATTTTATTGTTGAGCGCAATGAGAACACCTCCACCTCGTCTAAATAATCTGTCTTTGCGGTAGACGTCGTATGTGCTATCGAAGAATTCGGCATTACGGTGGCTATGTTTGAGCCAGGTTTCAGTCAAGATGACTATGTCAAAACCGAAAGCAGAACATTTGTGGAAAAATTCATCCTGTTTGTTACCCAAGCTGCGAATGTTTTGGTAATAGACACTGATGCGTGTCGCGTCGGGTGTGTGCAGCTTGGGGATTAACGGAATCGGCTGTTGCCCACGCGATGGGCGAAACGGTTTTGCTGTTGCTCGGAGTTTGCTGCGCGGTAGTGGCTTGGGTGCTGAGCAAATGGATTGAACCAATGGTTCACACTCGGTGTCGTCAGTGCCTGTGTATAGGCGTACATTGGCTGAGGATGGTTTCTGACTCTGTTTATGTGGCCATTTGGGTGCATCCCGTTTTTTGACAGCCGGTTTGAATTGACATGTGGTGCACTGGTGGACGAGGGAGGTTTCGGTTTGTCCACAAATTCACAGGCCTTAACTGAACTTGGCCATATCGACGGATTAATAACACGTTCAAAATATTGACGAGGAAAGGTCAGTTTGAACGTTATGAATTTGTAGCTTGAAATTGGCCGGCCACCACTTGTCAATCTTTTGCATTGAATCTCATTGACAATGTTGGATGTGGAGTCAATGGAGCGCAAATGACTCAAAATATCATCACAGGTGGTGTCATTTGAAAAGCGTGAAATGTGAACGCTCTTCGTCAGTTTGGATGACAGTAGAACTGATGGAACAATTTTCTTGTGTAAATTGCTGACCTGTGGTAACGGTACCGCTTTGGCGTGCAAATTGCTGGCTTGAGCGCGTGAGGCATTTTTTTAACCGGTTTGCGGGCCGGAGCGTGAACCAAATTGCGTAAATTCATTGCATTTTGATGAACTGATGGTGTCGAGACAGTTTCATCAACAGCGTTATCAACGCGCGACATACCTGGATCGTCGGATGATGTGAGGCACGTTCGTTTCACCGTCTCGTTGATTAGGCGACGAATTTTACGCTTAACAAGATTTTGGTTCGGACGTGGAGTTTCCACATATTCACTCGATGTAGCAACAACCGATTCGGCATTTGGGACGACTGTAATGTCCAAGTCAACATCTTGTTCATCCTCGTCCATCGGTTCCGCTGACTCTTCGTCAATCACAGCATTTTCAGTGTGCACAGTGGCATTGGCATTGTCAATAAATCGCAGCAATGTATTTTGGTCAATTTCCACCACATCAACAGCACCGATATTTTGCTCATTTTGTTTATTTTGGTTACTGGCACTTTTTTGCGGTAGGTCAGCGCACAACACTTTGTCGATGAGAGGCACTAGCGTGTGTTTGAAATCCGCAAATTTGAACACTCAGTGAAATTGTTTACAATGCCACTAAGAGTATGTGGCTGACAACTGTCACAATACCACTGTAAACCGGTTATTTTCGCCAGAAAGTTTGTCAGAGTTTTGTTGAAAACAGTGGTGGATTCGTTTTTATTTAGGCACGCGAAATGAAAATGTTTGCCGCATAAGCCATAGCATGAAATGCTTTTGTCATTGGCTATCGGTTTCACACACAACGCACATTGGGCCATTTTATGGTTATGAAAAACAACAACAATAACACAGGAAAACGACGTGAACAACGAGAGCGACGTAACCAAAAATGTGCACAAATCATCACAGAAAAAAATGGGCGAAATTGTGTTGACACGAATGAACTTTATAATATTACGATACAGCAAGTCCTTACGAATAGAATGATATAAAATTTGTGACAAAACAATGTGGATAACTATTTAAAAACGATAAAATAATGTAAACAAAGACGAGAGACGAAAAAAAACACAACTGTCAGCGTAGCTGTCGATCATTCGTGAAACTCATTTATTGGGCTTACACAGTGGGCCAAAGTTAACTGAATCATTGCTACGCAGAAAATATTGGGTAGAAGGTGGAGCATGCTCAATTAAGAGAATAATTCATTGCTGTGTAAAGTGTAGCATTCATAAACCGCGTACAATGGCCCAACTTATGGGTGATTTACGTAGAGAACGTGTTAATGCATCGGATAAACCATTCGTCAAAACAGCAATAGATTTTGCTGGGCCCATTAAAGTGAAGACAAATAAGTTACGAGCGGCCAAAATAGTAAAAGGCTACATCTGTATTTTTGTATGTATGGTGACAAGAGCCATACATCTGGAACCGGTGGGAGATTTAACAGCGGTGGCATTCATTGCCGCGTTACGTCGTTTTGCGGCTGGGAGAGGCACAATAACAGACATATTTTCGGATAACGCGACTAATTTCGTGGGAGCAAATTCGATTCTCAGTGAGTTAAGTGAAGATGAACGCGAGCAATTTGACGCCATTTTGAAAGAAGAAAGTAATAAAATGTTAATTCAGTGGCATTTTTTACCACCAGCTAGCCCTCATTTCAATGGATTGGCCGAGGCGGCGGTGAAATCATCGAAATTTCACCTAAAACGTGTGATTGGTGACTCAGCATTAACCTTTGAGGAATTGGCTACTCTTCTGTGTCAAATAGAGTATGTGCTTAATTTGCGTCCAATATGCGAACTGAGCGATGACCTTAATGAAATGGGTGTGCTCACACCTGCCCATTTTTTGAATGTGGCCAACGGTGAACGAATTCCCGATGAAGAGCTCCTCGAAACCAAAACAAGTATGTTGTCGCATTGGCAAAAGGTACAACAAAAAAAAAACCATCGAGTCAGCTCCAGTGAATGACGTCAGACGAAGCGGGAGACACCGACGTGAATTTTGGTTGCAGGCACATTATTTTGACGAATTGCGGTCAAAGGATAATGAAATTCAAAAAAGTATCGACAACTTACAGTCAACATCGGACGAATACAAAGTCAAGTTCAGCGAACAAATGAGCATAATACATTCAACGAAGACGGACATCAAAAAATTACATAGGTATAAAATTGTCAGTGAACGTTTTAATCCATATTTTTGTTTATTTATTCAAAAAGAGACGAGTACAGCAGAGGAAGAAATAAAAGCGAAATGAGAAAAAACAGCGTGGAATATCCTTTGAGATGGAGAGAAAAAAAGTGAGAATTGCCCAAGAAAGATCAATGGCCAAACCGCTTCCGTCACCACGGTTTGCAATAAGCAAAGCAGTATCCATGCCAAGTATCGATTCAGAATACGATACATAGTCTTAAGTTACTTTTTGTTCTCATTTTCATTTCAGTTCAGTAAAAAAAAGAGAGTTCACTTTAAATTGATTGCAAGTCTAGTATAGCACTGTCGCCTCGTTCATTTTTTCGGCCCGGGAGAATGTCCGATGGACATAATAAATTCATAATCAATGTGAACAACATAGCATCAAAGAGTAACACAAATAAATCGCTGACCAAGCGGTCATTGCACCATAAATTTGAATATTGTTTAGTTAGTAAGAAATGGAATAAATGCACTTTAGTTGTTATTGACACTTTGGAGTAATTAGTTGTGTTTTATTGACTACCCATTATTAATGCTCAGACATTATTTGTGTTTTCGAAAGTGCTTGGGCGCTTATGTGAAAAAAAAAATTTCAGCAAAATTTCATAATCAAAGCGAGCAGAAAAAGCGCTCCAGCGCTCTATGCAAACAATTAAAATAGGGCGCAAGCGTCCAAAGAGCGCAACAATTTGGAAGCTCACGAATAGGCTTGTGTTTTAGCTCCCGAATTGTTGCGCTCTTTGGACGCTAGAGCCCTCTGATCCATTGCGCTCTCGTACATTGCACGACCTCGCACAGAGGGAAAAAAGGCCCTGACATCCGGGGTCAACTTAAAACGCTCTCAAAACCAAATCAGATTTAGACAAAATAAGTTTTTCAGTAGATAAAATATTTGTACAAAATAAAACTAAGAAAAGGAGTATTCAATATAAAACTGAACTACTTATATGAAAGTAATTATATTTCGAAAAGGAACTGAATAAAATAAATCGCCAAACTTCTTCGAATAAAAATCAAACGGAATAAATGAATGGTCGTTGTTTCTTTTTTATTTACAAGTACACTTTGTATAGCTCGTTCAGATGGACCCAACGTTTAATACTTCGACCAGGAAGAGTCGTCTGGTGACTATAATTTATATATATTTTGTTTGTTTAGAAAGATAGTCTTTTCGTGCTTGAAATGCTGAGAGCGTTTTACCAAAAAAGACGAAGCTTCTGTTCGAAATGTGAGATCAAAAGTGAACAGCAGACTATCGTGACGGGCGTTAGTGTATAACGTAAGAAAATGGCGAGTGTTGACTGCAGAGCAGTGCTTAGTGTTCATAATCACTAAAAATATATGAAATTATTTCGGGGTTTTGTGAACAAGAGAGTTTGACCGAGATACAAAAAATAAATGCAAATCAAAAAACGTGAACAGAACATTAAATACCCCATAGTGTAAATAGAATTTCGACGACGAAAACCCCACAAAAAGAAGAAGTTGAAATAAGAAATAAAATAAAAAAATTTGTCGAAATCAACCATTGAAGAAAGAAAGAAATAATACAAGTTCATACGAAATATATGTGTGTATCTATCTATTCAGTGTTTATGGCGATTATGACAAAAACACCTACTTGCTTGAAGATTCATTTCATAAACAACTGAATTACACATGAACGGTGGTTTGAAAACAACACAGACACAGAATGACTCATATATCGAACTATCAAAATTCACTTTAAGTTCTTTCGTCCTTGTTTTTTCGAAGCTTCCTCTTTTGGTTTTAACATCTAATTTGTTAATTTTTTTTCTCTCAAAATATCATTAGTTTGTTTTAACTCTTACACACAAATTTTGTTTGGTTTTATTGCACGAGTTTGTTGGAAGCATTTGGTGAATTTGAAACGAGGAAACCAAGTGATTGAAAAATTTAACAGAATAATAGTAACATTCGCGCCGAAATTAATTGCCGATTAAAGTAATGTGTCGGTAGAGAGAGAGAGAAAAAGAGCAACAAAAAAACTTAACCAAATACACAGAAAAGATAAAAAATATACATAAATCTAGTATTTATAGTGCGGTAAAATGTCAAGTGTAAACTGAACGTGAACAACAAATGAAAAATTCGAATTTCGATTCGTTCATTCACGACTTTTTGAGTCGCCAAACAGCGGCTTGAGCAACAGCAAAAGAAGAAGAAGAAGAAGAAGAAAACAAACAGCACGTACACAACTCTATCTCTCTTCAGTCTTTTTTCTGTTTTTTTTTTTTTTATATCAAAATATTGTGTACGACCAAATCATTCGTAGAAGACTTGATACGAATCCAACCCATTTGCATTGAGATACGATTTTCTATGACATGTTACAGCAGCAATCGCAGCAGCAGCAGCAACAACAACAACCGAGAATTGCATCGAAGCGAAAGCGTGAGTCAGAAATGGAAGCCATCGACAAAGACGATTCATTTTCTATTCTTTGCGCATCGCATGAAAAGCTTAATCCGAAGGCTGACGTGGCATTGCTGCTAGCCAAATTAGTAAAGCCTCAAAAAAATGTTAAAAATGTTAAAACAACAGTTT
>NW_022597767.1:0-1175 GCF_009176505.1 Sitodiplosis mosellana
TGGCATGGAAACAATACAACCGAGGCCAACATCAAAACAAAAGCATTTAATTTCAAGCGTGCCAACTATAAGGACATGAATGCACACTTTGCAAATATTAACTTCACCGAATTATTCCATGGAAAGACAATCATCGAGAAGGTGAACTTGCTGCACAAGACTTTGGACGATGCAATCATCAAATTTGTGCCTACTTACATCGTCAAGTCGATACAAAAATGTCCATGGAAAAAAAAAATCCTAATAACACTAAAAAATAAGAAAAATAAGGCATGGAAACGCTACAGACGATCAGGATATCATCAGTCGTTTGAATGGAAATACATTTTGGCGTCTCGTGAATTCGATAAACTCAACACGGAACTCTACGACACATACGTGGAGAAAATGAAATCCTCGCTCAAGTATGACGCATCGAGATTTTGGCAATATGTCAATTCAAAGAAGAGCACCGACAACAAACCAAAAGTCATGCAATTCGGTGATGTGCGCACAGCAAACGAAACAGAACTGGCCAACCTGTTTGCAAACTTCTTCAGTAGCAACTACGATTACTCAACAACTCAAGGCGTTCAACAATCGCCTACCGATGAGTCACACCAAACTGAGGAATTCCAGCTCGACATCGATTTCGTGCTTGAAGAGCTGCAAGCCGTGAACACCAAAAAAGGTACGGGTCCCGATGGTATGCACCCATTGATACTGAAAAACTGTGCGAGTCATTTGGCGGCTCCACTCACCAAGATTTTCAATGAATCATTGTCAACTGGCCATTTTCCTGACAAATGGAAACGCTCGAGTGTGTCACCTATTTTCAAAAAGGGGTCGAGATCGAAAATTGAAAACTATCGTTGCATTGCTAAGCTCCAAACTGTGGCGAAGTTCTTCGAGCATTTGGTGAACGTCAAAATTTTGTCTCTGGTACAGGACAAAATCACCAAAAAGCAACACGGCTTCATGAAGTCCAGATCCACTGCATCTAATCTCACCGAATTTACCTACTATGCCCAGAGAGGCATAAATTCAGGTGTGCAAGTGGACGTTCTCTACACGGACTTCAGTAAAGCGTTTGACAGAGTAAACCACAAGAGATTGATGATCGTTCAACCTGCCAGACAATCTTCTTGCTTGGATCGAATCATACCTGTCCAACAGAACGCAATTCGTTAAGTATG
>NW_022597768.1:0-21570 GCF_009176505.1 Sitodiplosis mosellana
ACATGAGGTGCGCCGCTTCGCCCCATATGTTTGTGCGCCGCTTCGCCTCACCACCTATCATTCATTCCGGAGCTCGATTCAACCACAAATATTAAAAATATTCAAAATAAACTTATTTCCATTTGAAAGAGCTCGTCTTAAGCTGCAAAATACACTCACCAGTTTTCAAAAAATATTAAATTATAATGGTCAAAACTTAAATTCCGTAGACACAAAAATGTTTTCAAAAACTAGCACAAAACACGTGTATGCCTGTAGATTGTCTGTACTCGAATGAAAAATGTCGAGTATACCAACCAAATATGGAGTTTTTAATGCTCTTTCGCAAGCAACAAAATCCGTGACTAATTCACTTTTATCAAAAATATATTCCACAATTGATAGGTATTTTTGTTGTTTTCGGACCGTTGCACGATGATTTTATGGGTGCGTTCTGAATTTGAATCGCAGTTTTCAATCGCTTGACAGTTCACACAACCAAACAACAAATATTCCCGCACATTCGAAGTGTCAAAGTGACATGCGTGTAAATTTGTATTGGTAAAATCGACGGTTTTGATAATATTTTGATGATTTAACAAATACTTGAAGGGAAGCAAAGAGAACAACTGGATAGAAAAAACGCAGTAAATTAAATCAAATAAAAAAACTTCTTTCGAAGTATTTCCTCGTGACGAAAGCGAACACGAAACAGTTGATATCAATTTTAAAAAATCATTACGGAGCGATTCTGAAATTAATTGGAAGAATGCAAAAAAAGCAAATCTAAATCGCTCCGAAATGATTTTTTAAAATTGATATCAACTGTTTCGTGTTCGCTTTCGTCACGAGGGATTACTTCGAAAGAAGTTTTTTTATTTGATATCAGTTGTTTTGTACCCGAAATTTTTTTTCAACAAAACCAACTAACACTTAACAAACACAAAGTGGTGTGTATTGAGCCAAAGAAAATGAAACATGTGTTGAATATCAAAGTAGTCATCTGAATTGATTATCAAGATAGCGTTGAGTTTATTGTATTTGATTGAGTTTTAATAAATTAGTTTAGTTCACACAGTACTATTGAGCAGACGTCTTTTCCTAATACACAACATTTTGGCGACAAGGGACTATTTTAAAAGAACCAAAACTACCTTGTAAAATCATCATGAGTGAATTCACGCAGTTTTTGAATTATTTCCAAGATTTCATGGCTTTGCAACAACAACAGATGAGGATGATTGACAGCTGTCAAAGTGTAAACATTGTTTTTTTCATTGCTCTGCAAAAATTAATAAATTTTGAGTTTTTTCCGGTTTTTGGAAACATTTTCAATTTTAGTTTGCAACGACATGAAAGTTTGAATAAATAATTCATCAAAGAAACTGAAGTTCAGCAGAAACACCCAGGAATAATTTTGAAATACTGATTTTATTTTTGCCGCTTGAAAAACTTGACCGCAAAATGTCACATGAACCTCATTGCTGTGAATCCAAGAATTGTATGGGATCAAGGTATAACGGATGGTCATTGAATTGCATATTTTGCCACAAAAAAATATATGTTGAATGCCTGCGCAATCGAGATGCACAACGAACAAAGGGAATGTTGATTAAATTCGGATTGATGGAAAAAATCACAGAGGAAAATGGTACAATCAGCTGGAATATTCAGAATGACACGAACAAACTATCCGAATTCTATTCAACATTCAACGTCGATTCACCGTTTGGATTGACATGTGAGTTCTGCAAATTAAAATTCTCACAGCAACTACCAACAGAGAATGAGAACAGAAATTCACACCAATTGGCCGAAACGAGCAAAAACCAACAAAAGAATATTGAAACACCACAAATATCACCTGTGAACGGTGTATATGCCATTCACGTATCACGAATGCCAAAAGAAACCACAGCCGATGATGTTGCTGCTCTTATCATAGGTAATTTGGACGCCAATAATGATTCTTTTCTTGTTGAAAAATTACCCAACAAACGATACAAAGGAAATGCAAGAAGTTTTTCATCATTTAAAATTTCAACCTTGTTTCGTACGATTTGTGAAAAAATTATCACAATGGACGGATGGAATTCAAACTGCATTTTAAAACAATTCAATCATCCATCGAAAATGCAAAAACCAGTCTTACCAGTTGAAACCGATGCCATGAAAAAGAAGAGACAAAATCCGAAGCCACAACAAAATGTGCAGCAACAAGTCAATTCTAATCGGAATCATCGCAACAACAACAACTATAACAACAGAAATATCTATGAGACACATCAAAACAATCACATCGATCGAAGGAGACTTGTCAATGGGAATGGGCGTCGTCGTCATGAATATCGTCCACAATACCGAGAGAGGCAGATACCGGTCAATAATTTCAGACACCATCAACAACAGCCGTTGCAGCAATTACCGATCAATCCGCAGTTTTTGCCCAACAGCAATTATTCTTTTTGGAATGGAACACCGTATCACATTATGCCACCTCAAATGTACACTCACAACACAATGCCAATACAAATGATCCAACCATTACACACACATCCAATGTACCAGCCCTTTTAAACATATCGAACATGCATCAACAGACTCGAAATCAAGGAATTCCATATTGCTTAGTGCATTCTCAAAATTGTAATGGCCTGAAAAGCAGATTGCCTCAATTCAATGCTGATTTTATTTGTACTAACAAATAACGCAAAAATTTACATGATATGTGAGGATAAACTCGACGATTCGGTCAATTCTTCGGAGGTATTCCCCCCAAATTTCAACGTTTACCGTTGTGATCATTCCGAGGAAACTGAATTGTGGCAAAAGACTAAAAAGAAACGAGGCGGCGGTGTTCTGATTGCCATCGAAAAATCAATCAAATCACAACTTGTCGGTACAGGAGCATCATTCGGCGCTGAACAAATATGGGCCAAGATAATATTGAACAACAGAAATATTTTCTTAGTCGAGGCCTACCTCAGACCGGATTCTCCAGTTGAAGTCTACGAAGCAAATATGGGAGCACTACGGGAAATCACTGCAAAAATGCAAACTGAAGATGTTCTCATCCTTTCAGGTGACTTCAATTTACCTAATTTATCCTGGTTCACTGATGACAACGATGATCCAGAAATTGCGATTCCAATTAATGCATCAGGAAAGAAAGAATTGATCATTCTCGATACATGTCATGAATTGGGATTGCATCAAATCAACAAGCACAGCAATGATAATGGAAATATGCTCGACTTAATTTGGACAAACTGTGTAGACATCGTTTCATGTCAGCCTGCCGAACATCATTTATTGAATCATGAATCACATCACATTTCTTATTCGATAAAAATCCACGGTTTGGAAATGAAGCAAAACAAAGTCACATCTCAAATTGAGTACCGCAATTTCATGGGCGCTGATTATGATACCATTAATGAGAAACTATTCACTGTAAATTGGGATGATGTTCTCACTGGAACAAACTTGGATACAGATATTAACCAGTTCTATAATATCATCAATTCCGTTGTTTGAGAGAATGTCGAGCTGAAAACGGAAACGATTTCAAACCATCCAAAATGGTTCACCAGCGAACTCGTAAACATAAAGAATCGTGTCAACACACTGCAAAGACGGGAAAAGTCATGTTCTTCAACTGAAGCAATTGTGAAGCATGCTGATTTGAGAAGACAATATAAGTCATGCGCTCGATTAGCCTTCAAGAATTACAAGTTGGAAATGGAGCAGCTAATTGATAAAGATCCAACGAAATTTTTCGAATATGTCAATTGCGTCCGAAAAACTCATGATGATTTACCCAGTGAAATGGAATATAATGGCGTTAAGTTGAACTGTCAACAAGATATTGCCGATACATTTGCCAAACATTTTGAAAAAGCGTACACCAAACAAAATGATGTTCAAACTGACAGTTACAAGGACTGTGAATCGCTTCTCCGTGATTTATGCATCAATATTCCAACGATTGAAATCACTGACGACCTAATTTTGGAGACAGTAAACATCCTTCCAAATAACACAGTATCTGGGCCAGACGGAATACCAAACATTTTCATCAAAAAATGCATTCACACGTTGGTAAAGCCGATTACTCACATATTGAGTGAATCATTAAAGACCGGCTTTGTACCAGACATTTGGAAGCGATCTTATGTACGGCCAATACACAAAAGTGGAATCAAAGCAAAAATTGATAACTATCGTGGTGTTGCTTTGCAGTGTGTAATTTCGAAGATTTTGGATTCCATCGTTTCAAGTCATCTTAACTTCCACATTAAAAGTATACTTGATGATAGCCAGCATGGATTTGTGAAAGGAAAGTCTACAATAACAAATTTGGCCGAATTTACATCGTGTGTATTAACGAAGATGGACAAACACATTCAAACGGACGCAATTTATCTCGACTTAGCAAAAGCGTTTGATTCTGTCAATGTTACGCTGCTTATCCAGAAGCTAAACATCATGGGCTTGAACGAACAATTGCTTAAATGGATTGAATCATACCTGAATGGACGGCAGCAGATTGTCAAACTAAATGATGTCATGTCAAATTCCATCAACGTTACTTCGGGAACTGGTCAGGGCTACCCAATTGGCGCAACACTGTTCATTTTATTTATTATTGACTTGCCACATCACACACTCGAATCAATATTACAGTCGTTTGCTGATGATACTAGACTATGGAAACACATTGAAAATTTTGAAGACTGCCAAGAACTGCAAAACGATCTCAACAAAATTGTAAAATATTTCCGGGACAATCGACTAAAATTGAACATCAAGAAATCAAATTGCATATCATATCACCGTGGACAGTTGCAGTATGAATTTGAATATACGATAGACAATGAGAAGATTAACCGTGTCAAAGTAATTAAGGACCTCGGCATTATACTGGATGAGAAAATGAACTTCAATGCACATATTGAGTTCATTACTGCCAAAGCAAAATCAAGATTGGCTTGGATAAAGCATTTTGGAAGAGAGTTTGAGGATCCATGGACTATTAAGAAACTCTTCTTCACCTTTGTACTGCCAATTATAGAATATGGCTCCCAGATTTGGAACCCATACACTGCCGACAAGATTGCTAGACTTGAATCCATACAAAAGCAATTTTTACTATTTGCACTGCGCAGAATGAGATGGTCAAACGGATTCAAATTACCATCATATGAATTTCGATTGATGCATTTACAAATGATTACCCTTGATGAACGAAGAAAGATTGCTCAAATATCGATGGTGCATAATGTACTATGTGGACATACATCGTCGAAATACATAACCAGCCAAATAAGAATCAGAACACCACGGCATCGGACAAGAGATATAGATTTCTTATCACTACCAATAAGACACCATAATTATTCCAAATTTGAGCCCACAAATAACATGCTTATTACATATAACGATTTTTATAAGAAATATGTTCCTATTAAACCGCCATATGCAACTGATGGATGTGATACTAATGTTATTCCAATTTGTGATACTTATCTAATTGATTTCAATGTTAGTACTGATACTGTTAAACAAAGGGTAACTGAATTTTTTAAAAGAAGTAGAGTGTGGAGAAAATAAAAGAAATATTGTAAATATATTAATATGATATTTATAACAAATAAACCACCTTTGGCAAAGAAACGCTGTATGGTGCAGAATAATAATAATAATAAACAAATGCAACAGCAAGAAACCCGTCACAATCATACTCAAACCACCATCAACGAAATCCTCGGCATTTTGAACAATGTATCGAATCGTGGTTCGACAGAAAACCTCGTTGGAGCCCCTCGAAAAAGCACGGATCCCGAGTTTTTAATCGAAGCTTTATCAACCTCACTCACCTAATTTGTCTTCGACCCCGAAAACGATTGCATCTTGGAAAACTGGTATCGACGATTCCAAGATTTCTTCGAAAGAGACGCAGCGAACTTGGACGACTCTGCAAAAGTGAGACTATTACTTCGAAAATTGGAAACGTCTGCTCACCAAAGGTATATGAACTACATACTCCCAAAACGTTCATCAGAATTCAGTTTCACTGAAACCATCGAAAAGTTGAAGAAACTATTTGGAAGACACGAGTCCCTGTTCAAAACTCGCTTCAAGTGTTTCAAAATTAACAAAAATGATGAAATGAACTATCTCGACTACATGGGAAATGTCAACATAACTTGTGAAGATTTTGAACTGAAGAAAATGTCCATCGACCAGTTTAAATGTTTCATCTTCGTTGCCAGTCTATCATCGACCAAAGATCTCGACATCCGAACAAAGCTTTTATCAAAACTTGATGCCGAACACGATAAAATCACGCTCGAAAAGCTAAGTGACGAATACGGTCGATTGATTAATCTAAAACGGGACGCTTCGATAATACAAAAACCACTAGGATTTGAACATTCAATCCTAGTAAACCAAGTGTCGAAAAACAACAATCACTTCTCAAAAGAAAACAAGCCGAAACCAGATACAATTCTGGAAAATCCCGACAGTTTTGACGATTGCAACAATTGCGGTAAAACTCATTCACCAAACCAGTGCCCAGCAGCAAAATCAAAATGCAATTTTTGTGGATACAACGGACATTGGGTCCAATTCTGCAGATCCAAAAAACGATATGAAAACTCCAAAAGTCGTGAACACTCACAAGAAAACGCAAACAAATCAAAGGGTCACTCATCAAATTATAAACCGAAGGTCTCCTCCGTTCTACTTCACAAAGTCGATTGCCATTCAAAAAAGAAGTTCGTTGACGTCCTAATCAACAACAAACCTGTTCAACTTCAAGCCGATTCAGCTGGCGACATTTCGATTATCTCGAAAAGTAATTGCCGAAAATTACACCTGAGAATTCAACCGCTTTCGACCAACTTGGCCCCGAAAAACGCATCAGGTGAATTGATCGACTTGATTGGAGAAATTGATTGCACAATCAAATTTTTGAACGAAAAGAAGAAAACAAAAATTTTCGTTTCATCCCATGAAGATCTAAACATCTTTGGAAACGATCTACTTGATTTATTCCATCTTTAGAATAAACCCTTCAATGGATTCTGCACCACTAAATCAGAAATCATTCGAATGCTATTCATGTTCGAACCATTCACGTGAATTCTCCAACCAATTTAAGTGAACTCCGGTCACTTTTTGCAACAGCAAATTTCTACAGAAGAAACATCAAAAATCTTCACGAGATTCAACGCAAACTGGAGAAACTGCTTAAAATGAAAATCAATGAAGTTTGGCCTGAAGAGCATCGACGTTCCTTTAATCACCACATTTGGTTATTGAAAAATGCAATTCATTCGATTTCATCGAGCTCTTGCGGAAGGAAGGAAGGATACACTACTGACACCAACCATTTTTACGCAATGGTAAAATTTTAGTAGGGGAGGTGTTGAATATCAAAGTAGTCATCTGAATTGATTATCAACATAGCGTTGAGTTTATTGTATTTGATTGAGTTTGAATAAATTAGTTGTAGAATATCCTTTTTCCGAATGATATTTAACTTGCCTTGATCGAAATAACTTCAATAATAATCTGGAAACTAATTATGAAATAAAACAAAAGAATGATGTAATGTTGTGAAATTCAATGTATGTACGTACATATGACTTCAATGACTGTTCTATTGTAGCGGTATAAACGGAATGAATGTAAATGTGAAAAGTAAAAGTGTATTCGCTAGCTGTCAAACTGAACTGTACTAAATGTGTGTTTGATTGCAGATAGCGGCTTTGTCAATAAGTCTGCAACCATTTCTTCTGTTGGGCAGTATTCACATCCGATGATTTTTTTCTTTACCAAGTCACGAATCATTTTGTATCGCGTGTCGATATGTTTCGTTTTATACGAGAACTTGTGGTCTCGTACCAAATCAATGCAACTTAAATTATCCTCGAATATGATTGCTGGACTCTCGATTTGTTCATGCATTTCTTCCAACAATTGTCGCAACCATTTTACTTCTTTGGATGCTTCCGATATTGAAATGAATTCAGCTTCACATGATGATCCAGCTACGATAGTTTACTTGTTACATGCCCAACTGATTGTTCCGCCGTTGAAATAGATCACTCTACCGCTGTTCAACTTTCTTTCGTCTCGATCGTCAGCCCATGTAGCATCTGCGTAACCAAATAATGACAAATCGTTTGATTGCATGTTGCCCACCTTCAATTTCATTTTATGTGTTCCCTTCAAATACTTTACAACACGTTTGAGCTGATTCCAATCTTCATTGGTCGGTTGTGACACCTTTTGCGCTAAGATACTAACGCTAGCCGAAATATCTGGTCTTGAGTTTAACGACAGATACAGCAATCGTCCAACCAGTGATCGATATTTCTTGTTGCTTTCCAATGGCTGTGTTGGATCTGACTTTCCATAATTGACTTCCATTGGAGTTTTCGCTGGCTTTGCATCTGTTAATCTAAAATCCGATGCAATTTTCGTAATGTATGCTGACTGATTCAATTCAAAATTGCCACAATCATCTTTGGTAACTTCCATTTTCAAGTAGTAATTGATTGGTCCCAAATCTTGCATCACGAAGTGAGGCTTAAAAATGTTTTCAATGTCCACGATTTGTTCCTTCGTCGAACATGCCACAATCAAGTCATCAACGTAGATGATTACATAGCAAAATTCATTGCTGATCTTCTTTGAATACAGGCATGGATCGTTGTAACTTTGTTGAAATTCAGCCCCGATGAGAACCCCATGAAGCTCAGTATTCCAAGATCTCGCAGCCTGTTTCAATCCATAAATGCTTTTCTTGAGTAAGCACACCTTTGAATCGTCAACATCAAAACCTCGTGGTTGTTTCATATAGATGGTTTCCCGCAGCTTTCCATTCAAAAACGCTGTTTTTGCGTCAAAATGGTGCACGAGCATGTTTCTCTTTGAGCTGGCCGACAGTAACGTTCTGAACGTTGTATAGTGTACCATAGCCTGGCCGTGGTTTGTTAGGAGACTTTCCGTAATGACAATGTTATCGCTCCCCGGGCTGAAAAAGTTTCCTTTTGATGTTAAAAAAACAATTAAAAAATTTGAAACCGATCGGACAAAATTTGATGGACCCATAAAATCTATGTAGTTGGAAAAAGTCAATTTTATTGAAATTTCGTCATTTTTCGTTTTTTTTCTTACATAAATGACTACAATACGCTAATATTGATATATAATGGTGAATTTATTGTTTTAATTCAAATTAGCAACGATTTACGACGCTTGAGTATGTGCAGGGTTGATCATTTTCAACCAAAGCGTTCATTCACGAGTCGAAGTGTCAAAGTCAAATTTAAACGTCAAACTTGTGAACATTGTGCAATGTATTTCATCATTTTCATCATCAAGTGCAACAAATAAGCTGTTCAATATTCCAAATAATTTATGATAAAAATGGCAAAATCATTGGAATCAAGTGTTTCATCGGTGAAAACGCGTAAGGCTGATGAAAAACAACGACAAATTGCTTTGATTGGGCACGATTGGGCACGTTTCACATCAAATTGTTGGAGCTAAGTTGCCGTCGAACAGACAAGTTTTGGAAGTGTTTTTCTATAACATGCATTTTGTGAAATTAAGTGCCAAAGAGAGCGCAAATCTAACCATTGATGCTGTTTTGATATTTTGGCAGCAAGCACGTATACCAACTCGCCGAAAAGATAAATGTACCGACAAAATTGTTAAAATTTACGATGACTGGAAAGCCTTTAACAAAGTAAAGGTGGAACAAATGTCATTCGGAATGAAAGAAAAATTTAGTTCTTTCATGGACGATTTAGATGATCTTTTTGACATTGCCGCTGCCGATGCTCTGGAGACGATGAGAAATGAAGAAGACAAAGAATTTTTGGAAAAACAGCGGCAAAAAGGACGACCAGGTTCAATGTTGGGTGTCGATATGAAATTGGCAGGCAAAGAAGAAAGATCGAAATTGCGGAAAGAAAAGGAAGACGCACGAAAAACAAGACATGAGCAAGCCACGAATTTGCAACAATCTGGTTAGTATGACTGCTGCTTATCCAATTATTATTGCTCATTTTAATCCATTATAGTAAATTATGAAGGTGATTCGGATATTGAATACAATACAGAAGTACATGATGTTTTTGAAGTACCACCACAACAGACACGCCGCTCCACTCCGAAAAAGAAATGGATTACACCACGATTATGCGCCGCACTTGATAAAGCGAAGGTAAAAAAAATGAGATTGAAAAATTAAGATCATTTCGAACTCTTCTTTTTTCTTCGCGATCAGTTGTCGAACAGAGAGGCGATGCATATATTGATGGCAACGGTAGATGCTTTGAAGATTCCTGCCGATAATTTAGTCCTAAATTGTACTTCTCTATAAGAATCGCGTGAGGAAAATCGACGAATTCAATATGATGAATCAAAATCCGATTTCATAGACAACGTAATACGAATTTTACACGTGTTTTTAATGTATATTTAAGTTTTTTCTATCCTTTTATTTTACTATAAAATAGTTAAGTACTAACGATCGTTTAGTGGTTCACTGGGATGGAAAAATTTTGAATGATTTGTGCGGCAGATCCAAGGTAGATCGTATAGCAGTTCTTGTTAGCTACAATGGAAGTTTCAAATTTTTAGGAGCTCCGAAAATTGAATCGGGTACGGGAAAACATATTGCTTAAGCCGTTTATAATATTCTAGTTGAATGGAACATTTCTGAAAGAGTTGTGGCCTGCAGCTTTGATACAACTTCCTCAAATACTGGCCATAAAAGTGGTGCTTGTGTTCTTTTGGAAGAACTTCTCGGCCGGAAACTCATTTATCTTGCATGCCGCCATCATGTTCATGAAATTGTGCTTAAAAATGTCTTTGAGAAGAAGTATGGCAGCAGCAGTGCACCTGAAACTCTAATTTTCAATCGATTCGCTGATGTATGGCACGAAATCAAACGAGATCAATTCAATTCTGGCCTTGATGACTCAATTGTCTGCTCAAAAATTCCCAATGATGAACGTGAACAAATCAAACATACTCAAATACGTAGCGATTATAAGGAGCTGTTGGAGCTCACGATCACATTCCTTGGTGGTGACGGCGGCGCTTTTCGTACATGTGGTGCAACCTCTAATGCAAGATTTATGTCAAAAGCAATTTATTGTCTGAAAATTTTCCTGTTTCGTGGCCAATTCAATTTATCTAAGAGAGAGCTCAATTCTATTCGAGATGTTTCAATTTTTGTCGTTAAAATTTACATTAAAGTCTGGTACGGATGTACGAATTCTATTGAATCTCCCAATCAAGATTTGAATTTTTTGCGTGCCGCTAACGAATATTCCAAAATTGATATAGATATATCTGCCGCAGTAATTAGCGTATTGTAGTCATTTATGTAAGAAAAAAAAACGAAAAATGACGAAATTTCAATAAAATTGACTTTTTCCAACTACATAGATTTTATGGGTCCATCAAATATTGTCCGATCGGTTTCAAATTTTTTAATTGTTTTTTTAACATCAAAAGGAAACTTTTTCAGCCCGGGGAGCGATGATATAAGGTAATGTTGCAAAAATGGCCAGGCTAGTGTACCACCGGTGCGAAAACTTCATCGTAGTCTTCGCCGAACTTTTGCGAAAATCCCTGCGCAACGAATCTTGCTTTGAACCTTTGCAATTCTCCATTTGCGCTTGTCTTCACCTTAAAAACCCATTTACTTCCGATCGCATTTTTACCTGGAGGTAAATTCACCAGCTTCCATGTTCCGTTCTGCTGGTGCGCTTCAATTTCCTTTTGCATTGCAGCAAGCCACTGCGCCTTTTCGTCGCTTTCGATTGCTTCATTGTAACTTTTCGGTTCATTCATCTCTCTAACCATATTCATTTCTTCGATTAATCGCTTTGGTGGAATACCCTTGGTCGTTCTTTTTGAAACACGCAACTCTGGTTGAGTTTGTTCGACTTCGACTTCAACCCCACTTTCATTAACAGGTGTTTCGATTGATATATCCTCCTCAGCGCTACCATAATCGTCGATAGTATTATCAAGGTCTGAGATGTTTCCCTGATTTGCATTCGATGACTCCTCCTGAACCGACGAATTATCAACTTGATTTTCTGCTGCTTGATTCTTTTGTGGTGTTGCACCCAAATCGATCGAAATTTCGTTCATTGCCGTGAATGGTTTGCAGAATCGAACATCTCGACTTATCACCACTTTTCTTGTTGTTGCGTTGTAGCACCTATATGCTTTCGAATTATCGTCGTATCCAAGAAAGATCATTTCAATAGCTACATTGTCCAACTTTCCTCTTTTAGCTGATGAAACATGAACAAAACATTTAGAACCAAATATCTGAAAACTGTTTATACCTGGTTTCGTGTTGTTCCATCGTTCGTACGGTGTCATGTTTGTCGTTCTTGTGATTACCCGATTCTGGATGAAATTTGCCGTTGCTACAGCTTCACCCCAAAAACTGTTTGGCAATCCCGCATCGATGAGCATACATCTCGACATTTCAATCAACGTGCGATTCTCTCGTTCAGCATTTCCGTTTTGTTGTGGACAATCTGCTGCTGTTAACTGTATCTGGATTCCCTGTGACTTTAAATACTTGGTGAGCTCCTTTGATGTGAATTCACCTCCCCGATCCGAGCGTATTACTTTTGGTTTGCGACCGAATTTATTTTCACACAATGCAATGAACTGCTTCATGGTGTCTTCAACTTCCGATTTGTGTGTCAATAATATAACGAATGTAAAACCCGAATAATCGTCAATAAATGTGAACAAATATCGCTTTCCACTTGCAGTCGCTGTACGCATTGGTCCGCAAACATCAATATGAATTGAATCCAATACCGCTGATGACTCATTCAATGATTTCTTTGGAAACGGTAATCGTGTCATTTTACCCTTTATGCACACATCGCACACTTCTTTGATTCCGCAGTCGACAATTTTAAGTCCATCAATCGATCCGTCCAATGCCATTTTCCGAATTGCCGCTGGATCACGATGTCCCATTTTCCGATGTAATTCATGTATGCAATTCTCATTGTGTGCCAACACCGCACACATCGATTCCGTCTGGCGCAATACATACATTTCACCAACTGTATCAGCCACACCGATCTGTTGTCCCTTATACTTGATTTCACAAATTCGATCGTCGAATTCTACTTTGAAGCCATCTTTTGTCAATCGTCTGACCGAAATTACATTTCCAACCAATTTTGGTGCATACAAAACATTGGTTGCCTTTGCCTTATGAATGCATCCGTTTTCATTCACAAACGTCAAATATCCCGTGCCAATTCCAAGCACCTTCAGTATTTCACCATTTGCGACTTCAATGGTGCCTCTGTATGATTCATCGATTTCAGTGAAGAAGCTTTTGTCTTTCACGCCATGTTTAGTTGCTCCTGAGTCCATGAGCCAACTGTCTCTTTGTGTGTGACCAAATGAATACAAAAATTCCCTTTCCTCCACCGAATTGACTTTATCTGCTCCTTTTCCATCCTTGGCCTTTTTCTTTGTCAACCAGTTCTTATACTTTGGGCAATTTTTCTTTTGGTGACTGGGTTTCTTACAGAAGAAACAAAGAGCAACCTTTTCAATCACCTTCAAAACGGAATCACTTGCACCGCCCACTGCTTTTACACGTCGGTCATATTCAGCAATAATATGTTGCTTCGCCACTTCGAATGTGACCTCAGCTTCAACACGTGCACCAAGTCCCTGCACCAATGTATCATAACTTTCCGGCAAACTGCTCAACACAAGTATTGTCTAATTGAATTCGATAATTCCGTCTCGCCCAGATCGCTTAACTTTGAAAACAAGTCTTCCATTCGGTTTACGTGTGCCCTTGCATCACCGCCTTCTTCAAGTCGCAACGCACAAATTGATCGCACCAAGAAACATTTGTTCCAAAGAGAATTCTTCTCATGATAATTTTTCAGTGCGTCCCATGTTTCCTTTGCGGTCTTTTTCGAACGAATCAATGCAAGCTGATTATCTTCCACAGCTAAACCAATCGTGCCTCTTGCTTCATCGTTCTCTTCCCATTTGTCGATTGCCGCTTGATTTGTTACTGCGCCACCAGTACCCTCTACAGCCTCCGGTTTTGTTCCCTCAATCACCTTTTTCCACAAATTCTGCTTTCGTAGTAGCAATTCCATTCTGAACTTCCAATTCGCATAATTACTGTCGTTCAACTTGACGAATTTCTGTTTTGCTGACTCCGCCATTTTCTGCATGCAAAAATTTGTTTCGTGCCTCCGTTGTGATCGTCTTGATTTTACTTAAACAATTTCACGCTTTATTCCTTCTTACTTTACGTTTATTTCATTCACTGGGCCCATAACCTGTAAAATATCCTTTATCCGAATGATATTTAACTTGCCTTGATCGAAATAACTTCAATAATAATCTGGAAACTAATTATGAAATAAAACAAAAGAATGATGTAATGTTGTGAAATTCAATGTATGTACATATGACTTCAATGACTGTTCTATTGTAGCGGTATAAACGGAATGAATGTAAATGTGAAAAGTAAAAGTCGCTAGCTGTCAAACTGAACTGTACTAAATGAGCGTGACGTCTCGTCCACATTCAACATTAGTTTAGTTCACACAGTACTATTGAGCAGACGTCTTTCCCTAATACACAACAACATGAAATGTTGTAGTTAAAAACCAGCATTGTCGCCTTTTTGAATAAAGCAAAATCAGCGCGTAGGTGGGAAAGCAGACTTATGAGCGTGTGGACTCGAGTTCGAGTCGCACACCGGAGGAAAAAAAATAAAAACAATTTTTTTCGTTAAATAAAATTTGGTTTTTGGACAGACAGATGAAATTACATTTTGTTTTGATGAAATTACATATCGCTTTCATACTAAGAAACTATCACATGTTTAGTTTTTTCATGATGAATTTGATTTTGATTTTTTCATGAAAAGTACTTTTTTGTGTTTTTTGTTGATTGCGTGGAATAAAAAGACTTGGTGAGGGGCTGGTATCTGAAGGAATTTTATTCACCTGAACGCAAAAACACTTTGGTCATGAATTTTCCATTGTCAACGGCAACAAAAAAGAGTTTTAGTTGATTTTTGTCGATTTTTCATGTTTTTTTCCAACTTCTAATTGCTATATCTCGAAAAACAGAGTTTTGCTAGATTTAAGCTATATGTCAAATTTTAGCTCTAACTTGGGGCTAAATTCCAGAGAATTTTTAAAAAAATCGTCGGAGCCGTTTTCGAGAAAATGGCCGACTTATGCAAGGCCAGGTGACCATTTTTTTGGTCTCCTGCCCATAAGACCATGCCCACTCAATTTTTTTAAATTAAAATAGATGTCATTTAATAGCTGGCCTCAAGACCTTTCCAACGATACCCAAAGGTTTGAAATCGGTTGACTGGGTTAGGCACAGTGATCATTGGAAAGAAGGCCATATTTTGAATTTCCAAAGGCCGGCCAAGGCCAAGGTGGCGGCCAAATCAAAAAATGTCGGAACAAAAAAGTCTTAGTTTTTGATATACTTCAATGCCTGAAAGTTTAAAAAAGATCGGGCAAAAACTACGGACAGACGGACGGACAGAAAAAATATTATCTCAGAATGATTGGTAGAGACGCCAAAGAAATTTTTTAAATCGTCATAACTCATGAACGAATGGTCCAATTTCAACGTTCTCGGGCTTATTGGAAAGGTCTCGATGAGAAGGCTCAGAAAAAACATGCTTCAAGATGAACGGGCTGCGTTCAACACACGGTAAATGGGAAAAACTGATAATTGTACATAATTTCCAAGTTCTATTTCTATGGAGGCGGTTGGTCGATTCCCAAGTTTGAATGCATTTTCTGGGCCTATGAGCCAGGGAATTTCTACCGATACTTCATTCATACCAGATGCCCTCTTAGGAAAAAAGTTCGAAATTGCGTGTATATACAGGCGAGTTCGACTTTCAGCACAGAGGTGCTTTCGTCACTCGCGCCGGCTGTGATGAGAATATCTGAATTGAATTTACCGACTGTTCACACTCTTTGCAACATCCTCGTCTAATACCATTGATTTTACATGTAAAATAACAACAAGAAACGACAAAAGTGACCTCTCGTAGCGGCACAGTTGAAACTAACGAAACAAACACGATTGAACATGTCATTTTCATGTTCAGCGTTAGTTCTGTTGTTTGCCGTATAGCCGAAAAGAGATGTCCACAGCTTAGTGGCATTGAATGACATTCAACACCCATGCTTTGCAAAATAACTCTTTCACGCGTTTTGATGTTTGACAAGACCGTAACACAACTGCGCGAATCACTGTGTGCGAATTACTTGTTATTCATTCGGGCAAGTGTATTGCAATCCTAATGTCAAATGAGTCCAGATTTTGTGATTGAATTTTGTGTTTCTGTTTACATTTTTCGTTTGCTCCAAATTGGTCTTTCTGCATTTGTTCGATCGGATATTTTGAAAAATTCAGATAATTTATCGTGTGAATTGCATCAATGACAGTGTTGAATTGCAATTGAGTGTGTTTCTCTACTCTTTGAATGCTCCATTAGAGGCTTTTCCAGTGAATTTAAAATTACCGAATGTTGTGTGTGATTTCGGCAAATCGTCAAATTGCCGACATTCTATTCATAAAGTTGGTAAAATGCCATTTTACCAACATTTTTGGAACATTGTTGGTAATTCGACATTTTACCGCAAAGATAAAAAACGTTAGGTAATTCGTTAAATTGCCGAATTTACTATTAATTTTCCCGTTTTGTTCTTGAGTGAGTAGTATTGAATATAATTTCAAAGAAGCAACGATTAAGAAAAAGCAATTACTGCTCAAGAAAAAACCACTTTAAGTCGATTTTCACAAACATCAGATTTATCCTAATGGATGCATTACAATTTGAATAGGTTTTAATCATGCTGCGGACATTATTGCATCACCAAAGGGGCAACAAAAACGTGAAAAGCGGTCTTAAGGTCGGTAGAAAGGGACGTCGAAACCAAGATCACTACCAATCGAGCAAGGAATGGATCATTGAAGAAATTGAGGCCGCACATGAAATGGAAGTCGAATCAAAGGGCAACAAAAATGACGAATCTGTTGAATTCCGGGTCAAACGAGATGAATTTGTTAAGCTATGCGGCACTGCCCATACTGAGTGCAACGAAAACAAGGTAACTGATATTCGTTGAACTAATTTCGCAATTTTGTTTCTGAACAATTCCAAAAACCATTTTAGTTGAAAACAAAAGAAAAACTGTCCCAAGATAAGTTGTTTTGGGGTTGGATTGACTTGTATTAAAGATGATTGTCAATATATAGTCATTTCCATTAATATCTGTTACAAAGAAATGTCAAATTAAACAAGACGAAACATACCCTTGGTTGTTATGTATCATCCATTATGTAATGGAGACGAAAAAATGAATTTTCACTACAGATGTCGCTACATCAAGTGAAAAAGTCATTGAATTTAGAAGGAAAAGTGGAGCGCTTTGGCTAAAAAACCACACTTTTCATTCCAAAAACACACTACGTCGGAAGATATGCGATAGTTGACGTCGAACTATTCAGTGAACCATTCCCGGCGTGTTCGGATTTTATCAATTTGGGATAAAAAGTCTCTGGAATGGCTTTAGGCGAAAAAGTCATTGACTTCAAAGTTGATTTATTCATTAGCTCTGCCAAAAAACTGGCTGAATATTTGGTTTTGCAGGAAAATGACTCCAAGAGTCATGAAAAACCTGATCTTTTGATTTTTATACAATTTAGGGCATAACAGTAAATAGTTTGATTTTACATAGTTATTGGTTCTCGACTAGGCAAAAGAATAACTTAAATAATGACTACGCGAATTACCAAACATGAAATGTCTAATGAAAGCCGATTGTCAACGATTCAAGATAATCTAACAACGCGTTTGAGAAAAGATAGACTAACTGGAGCGTTAAACATATTAGTGTTGACCTCAATAACTGCAAAAGTCATCTTTCAATTTATCAAAAAGGTGGTAGATTGAAGAGAAGTTTTACGTCTAATCTAAACCAGGTCCGTACCGTGCTTTTTTGCCAGAAAATGGTGATTCTAGTTTACCAAGTGATAGCTTGCCCCAAAAAAACACTTATTTTGATAAAAAAATCCAGGGGTGCTTTTGAATTTACGGAGTGTTGGGGCAAAAATGCCAAAAATCACGAAAAATCAAAGTGGTCCGATTTCGATGAAAATTGGTACACGGAATAAGTGAGAAAATAGAAGAACTTTGGTACTAAAACTGGTCCAAAAAACTGGTCCGAACTGGTCCAAAAACTTATTTTGACATTTTGGACCAGTTCGGATTTCAAAATTCGGATAGAAGAGATTTACTAAATTTTATGCTTCGGATAGCTATTTGATTTCGACTTGAAGTGTTTGACAGACGGAAAATATGTCATTCATATTGATTTTCGAAATTTCGAACATTTCAGTGTACTTGAAATATACAACATTTACTTAATTTTTGAAATGAGTATACAGAAGAGAAGCTCTGTAGTTGTAGTTCATTTCTTATAATTGGGATTTAACCGAAATAAAAACAAGAAAAACCGATATCCCAACCGATCTAAATTTTTGATAACTGAAAAAAAACCGAACCGATTTTTTCGGTTCGGATGCGGTTCGGTTACCGGTTTTATTCGGGTCGGATTTAACCGTGTAGACCTCTACTTTTCGGGAGTTTTGTCAAGGCAAACTGCTATTATTTTCCGAAAATAATTGGAGTCCTTAAACAACTGAATACCTGATTTTCCATAAATTTTGTTTAAAAGCGACATTTCTTCATAAAACAAGCAATTGGCTGAAGAAAACTCACTTATGATCGACTGATGTAATTCGATTTCCACGTAATTTTTTGACGAGGAATCAATTTAGCTTTCACTCGATATGTCATACAGATAATACCATTCATTGATGAAATTAGCACGGCTGGTTGAATTTTTGAATGAATCAACCACTTTATTTGCATATTTGCACATTTAAGGCACTTGAGCTCTGATTTGCTTGTCCAAGAGCCTATCCCTGATTTTTAGGTAGTCAGTGTGCCGTAACAAGCATATGACGAATCTCTTCAATTGCTATGACGTTGCGTACATTGGGACAATTTGCATTCCCATTCACGATGTCATACATGAATACAATTGAAGCATTCACTCTCCTACGTTCCAGCGATGTCATGCTTAGAGCCTCCAGTCGCTTGTTGTAGTCGGTGATGATGTATCCGTTGGCTGCTGTTTGATATTCTCTTCGGGCGAACTGTGTGAAAAACGATTTTGTCGATATGTCAATTCTCGATTTTGTCGATACGTACGGCATAAGTTGGTAGCCATACAACGTAACAGCGTTTTGAGCGTTTGAACATCGGTAATGTCGTAGCAAAATCTCTTCGAACATTGACATTCTTATCAACGTTGGAAATTTGCCGCAAACGTGTCAGATTAAAGAAGATTTCTTTGTAATTTTCGATTTTGATGTAACAATTCGTTGCAACCCATCCACACTCAATGCATACTCGTCAGCAGCTGATATTATCAGCTGAAGTTAGTAAGTACTGCTGACGTTAGCGTCAACCCACTCTGCCAAATGCTCAAAGAACTTCGCCACAGTTTGGAGCCTAGCAATGCAACGATAGTTTTCAATTTTCGATCTCGCCCCCTTTTTGAAAATGGGTTACACACTCGAGCGCTTCCATTTGTCAGGGAAATGGCCAGCTGACAATGATTCGTTGAAAATTTTCGTGAGTGGAGCCGCCAAGTGACTCTCACAATTCTTTAGTATCAGTGGGTGCATACCATCAGGACCCGTACCTTTTTTGTGTTCACAGCTTTTCGCGTATTTGATAAGAGATAACGAATTAGTGTTTCAGGCAAAGTTGTAGTACTCAACCTGTTCTTCAACTTTGCTTATGATAATTATCACTTATCTCTTATCAATTACGCAAAAAATGATAATCAAAATCCCTTTCAGAAACATTATCCTGTTATCAGTTTTATGCGGTTTTTCGCGTAACTGATAAGAGATAAGTAATAACTGTCAACAGCAAAGTTGAAGAGCAGATTGAGTACTACAACTTTGCCCAAGACACTAATTCAGCGCTGTCCAACCTGTGGGCACTTGGCCATTTGTGGCCAACGCGAAAATTTAAGTGGCTAACGCGAAGATTCTGATAATTTTTCTATTATATTTCTAGTTTTTTCAGTAAATGATTTGATCTTTTGACCAACTTATTTTTTTCAAACGAATTTTTGATTTGCAAGACGGAAACAGCAGAAAGAGCAATATTGCAGCAATAAAAACAAAATAAGTAACTGTATGTTTCAGGGGATTTTTTTTCGCAACGTTGATTCATGCATTCGAGTCACGATTTTCAGATTTCAAAGAATTTTAATTGGCATTCAAATTTTTGAAAAATCCATTCATTTTTGATAAAAACAATATTCAAAATTTATCAGATCTTTTCGGTACAAACAAGAACTTGGTATTTGATATTTCGTTGATAAACGAAGAATGTAGTTTTCCAAATGAAAAGAGTGATGCATTGTGGCGACGTTTGCTTTACGAATGCAATTTTCTAGTTCTCAAAGACGTTGTACCAAAATTTCTTTGCATGTTCGGATCCACATACGTTTGTGAGGCTTCATTCTCCAGTCTCACACGTCATAAAAATAAATACCGCAATGCACTCACCAAATTTGGAAACTGAACTTCATTGCGAACTAGCCCAATTGATACCCGATTTTAATAAACTGACAGAAAATAAAGAATGCTAACCATCCCACTAATCACTAATAACCGAATATTCAATAAAAAAAACAAACAAAAATCAAATTTTCTTCTGTGTGTACTGCATTTCTTGTTTTATAAAAAAAGTGGCCATTGGATTGAACGCTTGACCACTTTTGTGGTAAAAAAAAGGTTGGACAGCGCTGCAATTCATTATCTCTTATCAAATACGCGAAAAACCGCGGAAATTTCCAGTTTTTCCTTATCAATTTTCGCGGGACTGATAAGAGATAAGGAGATGACATGTAAAGTGTCAAAAAAAACTGTAGCTCTTGACCTGATCTACAACTTTGCTGAAGAAAGATTTCACTTATCTTTTATCAGTTTCGAGAAAAATGAGATGGCATGCATACCTTATTTTCATACAAATGCATGTGAATGTATACGGGTCCAGCCAGACCCGAGGGGTCCGTTCGAAGGTGTAGTTTTTCAAAAACTAAAAAAACTGTTTTTGTATATCCTTATATCATCCTTTTTAAGGACTTTTTTGTGATGTTCATTTTGGTAGATCGATAGCCAATGAAATTTTAAGCAGGTAACTTTAAACTCAAGTCGCTAGCTAAATTGGAAATATGTTAAATTAACGATCAAAAACGAAAAATGTCTGGCTGGACCCAGGGGTCCTTCCGGAGGTTAAACTAAATTGCGAAAATTTTCGTCTCTGCACATTTCTAATTTATTTCATTTCATTTACACCGTGTTGTGGTTTGGCATTCGTATGTCGACAGAAAAAGAGAATTATAA
>NW_022597769.1:0-1390 GCF_009176505.1 Sitodiplosis mosellana
GCATAAATCACATTAGGTTAGGAAAAAAATGCGTGCTGTAGGTATTAGCTAATGACTTTATCCTGAAGACAGTATCAGGAAGTTTTTTGAGTGACGATTTAAAGTTGTTGCGTGAAGACGATTGTTGAAATAATGGTTTAATCAAGTTGGAGTATGAACACATTTGGTTGATAGGGGCGGTTTTCGTGATACTCAATCGCTGGTCGATAATTTTAAATAAATCTGAAATTCGCGTATTTCTTGCATTTGTATTTTGGGTGACGAAGTTTTTTAGGCGCGGGCAATGAATAATGTCATTGATGAGATCGTAGAAGAACATCATTGAAGCGTTGATACGTCGTCTTTGTAGCGATTGCATGTCAAGTTTTGACAGCCGTTGATCGTAGCTCGAAATCGTGTAGTTGCTCGCTGCATTTTGATATTCTCTCAACGCAAACATTGTAAATTGAATGAGAATACTTTCAATTTTCCCTTTGTGGCATTCATAGAACGGGAGCCAAACCACACTGCAATACTCCAGTACTGATTGAACCAAAGCATAGTAGAGTGACTTGAGTGTGCAAATATCTCTGAAGTCGTAGCAAAATCGCTTGATGAAACCCAGAGTTGACGCTGCTTTAGCAGTGATGGCGTTAATGTGTTCAATAAAGTTCAATTTTGAATCAATGAGTACACCGAGATCTCTATGTTCGTTGACTCTACGAAATTCATGGGCACCATAAAAGTATTTACCAATTACGATGTTCGCAGTCTGACGATTTGAGATTGACATGATTGCACATTTATCAAGGTTGAGGTGTAGATCGTTTTCAATACACCATATTTTGAGTTTGTTTATTGCCGATTGAAGTTTATTGATATCATCAGGTGAATTTATAATCGTTGCAATTTTGAGATCATCAGCAAATAGTGAAATGAAGACGTCAGGGCCTAGCTTCGTCGCTATATCATTAATGAACAGCAAAAACAATGTCGGTCCTATGTGGCTTCCTTGTGGAACTCCGGAGTTAACTACAAAATCGTCAGATTTTTGATGTTCGTATAACACAAATTGTCGTCTATCAGTGATGTACGATTCGATCCAGTTGACAAGATTAAGCGGAAGGTTGAATTTTTTAAGTTTCGATATCAAAATGCGATGATTTACCCTATCAAAGGCTTTGCTGAAGTCGGTATAGAGCACATCAACTTGACCATGGTTCTTAATCACGTAGTGAGTGAATTCCATGAGATTCGTTTTTTGTTTAAATAAATTATCGATTAGAACAAAGACCGAATTGGCTTTCATTTCAAAATCAATTCTTTTCTTAATATTCTTGATTTAATGAGATAAAATAAAATTTTATTGGGTCTGGGAATTAATCGTGTCGATTTTTCAAAAGATGGCGTA
>NW_022597770.1:0-3187 GCF_009176505.1 Sitodiplosis mosellana
AGTGGTATGGTAATGAGTAATTATTGTATGAGTTATGAATATGAGCAGTTATCACCTCAATTTTCGGTTGTGTTTTTAGTGTTCGAAGGACCAAATGAAGAATAATGCAAGTCAATATCTTCAATAAAGGGATTGAGTTAAAATGAATTAAACGGCTTGAACGGAGTTCAATTGGTTGTGCTTCACTGTTAGTTTGAAACTGAATTTTATTTTGCTTCTTACTTACTAAGTTACATCGGTTAACCTAATTAATTCCGAAATGCAATTGAAATAACAAAAAATGCAATTATGAATAAGTTGCTTATATGACAAATTGAAGTTAAATTTCGCAGAATAAAAATGTAAACAATTGAAATGATAACAAAAAATAGGGAAAATCCCCTTTGTACACGATTTTGACATTTTGTACACTGATTTGACATTTTGTACACGAATCGAACATTTTGTACACGAATAAGACATTTTGTACACCGATTTTTGTACACTATTTTGACATTTTGTACACTGATTTGACATTTTGTACACGAATGTGACATTTGTACACTAATTTGACATTTTGTACACTTTTTGGTCATTTTGTACACGAATTAGACATATTATACACTGATGAATAAAATTGTCATTTTTGTATCTGAATTGATCGGTAAGAATTATTTTCACCACAAGATGACTTCAGAATTGACAATTCCGTATATTTGAGTTAAAACAGGTTGCAATTTCTTATCTAAATAGAATTTAAAAATACTTTCCTTCACATGAAACATTGAATTGTCATGCAAAAGGCTTCGTGATAGCATACCTTAGCACGCAGTATATTGAAGGCTCGGTATAATATACTAGCATATCGCGCACACACAGCTGCCGCAGACACTACTCTCGTGCGCAAACGGTTGCATTCACAGCAAAGTTTTGTTTCTGAATTGGTTGCGATGGCTGGTATATTATACCGAGCCTTAAATATACTGCGTGCTAAGGTTTGCAATCACGAAGCCTTGGTCATGCACAATGGCGATCTCACCATCTGGTTTTCATGAGAGTTTAATTTTTAAAAAAATATTTATTTGGCAAAACAGTGTGTGTGAAAGAACAACGCAACTGGGACCAGAAATCTTTTCCTGTCATTTTTACACTATAAATGAGATACTGATACATTGACATTCGCTGTCAAAGTCACTTTGTAATGCGTCATTCACATTAATGCTTCGACTGTTTGTGCTGAAAAGTGGGGAGACTGGAAACACCATACAATTTATAAGCATTACGTATTTGATATTCGGGATCTGCAGGGCCTGAACTTCGTCCATGATTTGATATTCAAAAAAATATTTTGAAAAAAAAAAACGTGTGCACTGTTCACACTTGTGTGTTTTTTCATGAAAATTTTTAGTCATTGAATATTGTCACCCGTTTAATTCGATGAAGTTGATACACCAAATGTCACTATAGTTGATTGTTGACATATTCCAACCAACCATATCTATTTATATGTGTGTGTACATGTAATTTTAACGGTAGAAACGGTTGCATCGTTCTTTTTGAATTTCGAAATAAATTCAAAAGATTTCTGTTGTTGTATTTGGATTTTTTTCAGAGCTTAATTTGAAAGGAAATCACAAGCTGAATCCCATTGAGCCGATTATTCATGAGTACTGTAACAGCTGTATATGTTTGGATGTATTCGATTCGAATGTGCACGTCTATGAATTAGGTTTCGCAAAAGCAATTGAGAGTGCTTATTCAATTACATTTCGAAGCCAAACTACTTCTTTTGCGTGTTTGATGTATATGAGGGAGTGTTGTGGGAGAGGAAGAAAGTCCTTTCTTTTGTGGCGGAAACCCACGCGGCGCGATTCCTCTTCCACCACTCTGCCTATGGCACATAGGGCTGCCTGGGTTTCCGAGCGCTACGCGCGCGGGGGAGTCCTGATGTTCCCCGAACATGTAAAATATTAATCAGCAAAAATACAAACAGATAAAATAACGAATGTCCATAATATGCAAATTCCGTTTAATTATATTTGTTAGGTTGAGTTTGAAATAATTGAAAATATTTATACTTCATTCATTAAAACAACCGCGTGTGTGACTTCAAAGAGCAAATTATGCGCAACATGAATCCGATGACCCAATAGAAACGCATCATCAAAATGGAAGTTTCGAATGTGGTTTTAGCATTTTTCCCAAAAATAATAAGAACTAACGAAATGTAATCTTCAACAAAGTTATGAAATTGGTGAAGTCACAAAACTTCGCTGAGTCTACTAATTCATTGTCACTTATCATTTTCGCAAAAGAACACAAAAAATCACATTCCAAATTCCCATTTTTCCTGGTGCATTTCTATTGAAGCGGCAATTCATGTTGCGTTTATGAGAAACCAATTTCATATTGAGCTTCAGTTCATTTTTGCTTCTATTTTATATTATATATACGAAAATCCCATTCGTGTACATATGGTTTGATCAGTGTACAAAATGTCAAAATCGTGTACAGAAATTCGTGTACAAAATGACCAAAAAGTGTACAAAATGTCAAATTAGTGTACAAATATCACATTCGTGTACAAAATGTCCGATTCGTGTACAAAATGTCAAATCAGTGTACAAAATGTCAAATAAGTGTACAAAAATCGGTGTACAAAAAGTCACATTCGTGTACAAAATGTCAAATCAGTGTACAAAATGTCAAAATCGTGTACAAATATCCAGGTCCCCAAAAAATATTCTCTGTAATTGACACTAATAACTAACTGAATCATCGTCATGCATGTCAATAGACAGTAACTTTTGCGTCAAAATATACACAATGATCGGGGCTGGAATTCTAAGTCATTCCACCAAAATCGTTCGGAATTATTTTTTTCGTACATAAGACCATATTGGAGTGAAAGAGAGAGATTCCACTATTTTTCAGGATCCCACTGGAATTATTTCTCACACAATCCACTCTTCCTTGAGTTATCGGAATAATTCCGGTGGGATCCTGAAAAATAGTGGAATCTCTCTTTCACTCCAATATGGTCTTATGTACGAAAAAAATAATTCCGAACGATTTTGGTGGAATGACTTAGAATTCCAGCCCGGATCCCAATCTTTGGTGCACACATTTAAATTGAAAATCGCAGTTATACACTCGGCAGCCACATCATGTAGATTGCGAAGCGATGCACTCGATTCAAACGTTTGCT
>NW_022597771.1:0-1685 GCF_009176505.1 Sitodiplosis mosellana
TATTTTGTGTATTGTTTTCGCGTGTTTTCGTATACAAAGTCCACAATGAAGTTGAACAAATGTCATTCCGTTCGTTAACATTCCATATTCCGGTCGATTTTTGTTCAATGGCATGTACGGCTTGAAATAGTTTTGTGCATTTTTGTGTAGTTTTGTGCGGTTTTGTGAGATTCCGAGCAATGAATATTCGTTTGTTTTCATTTGTTTTATTTTTGGATTACATTTTTCAAAAAATTCAATGGAATAAAAACGAATTTTATGTGTTGCTTACATAGATTGACGTTTTTATTTAAATTAGTAGTTCAACATCGTTCAACATCCAACGGATGTGTATATACATGGTAATACCATGATGGTATACAAGATTTCAAACTTAGGCAAATTCGAGAGAGTGATTGTCAAAAAGTTCACTTCCTAACATCAGTTTCGCGGCGGTATTTTTTTTATATGGGAGCTTAAGGAGAAAACACAGAGTCGCGTTAAATGAACCATTTGTTGAAAAATTGAAATTTCTGTTGAACGGACGGGAAAAACGTGTTTTTAGTTTCATTGAAATTTTCGGACAAATTTCGGCCAAAAAATTGTCCGTCCGTCCGAAAACGTGTCCGCACATTCGGACTGTCCGAAAGTTCGGACAAAAAAGCGTGTCCGAAATGTTTCGTACAAAACCTGTCCGTGTCCGTTGTCCGTTTGTCCGAGATAAAATTTTTCGGACATTGTCCGTCCGTCCGAACTTTCGGACGGACAAAACTTGTCCGTCCGAACTTTCTTTTTTTTCGGACGGACAACATCTGTCCGTCCGAAAAAAATTTCAAGTCACTTTTTCGCGAAATGACTGAGTTGCCGTGTGGGTCAATCTTGAAGGAAAATGCGGACTATCCCATCATCCCATATACCGTTGGAAAGGTATTTCGATTACCTATCTTTTTGGTGTATAAGTTATGGCTTGGTTTATAAGTTTTAGCCCTCTTTTTGAGTGGAGTTCACGATTTTTGTTGTAAAAAAAATCGTTTGGGTAGTCAAGAAAATCCAGGGGGACCACCTAGGGGGGTAATCAAAAATACATCCCGAGGGACGGAGGCCACGAATCTACAGCCGAAATCAGAACCCAGATTGGTCCAGCCGTTTTAGCTAAAAGTGGTGCACAAGAAAACAAACAAACAGACAAAATACACTGCCAGCCTCCGGCCGTAGGGGCTTAATGTGATACGTGCGTAGAACTCGGGCTGGAACCTAATTCGGGTGGGTCATAAGAACCAGGAATGAAAAATGATGGCCCTAACTTCGACTTACATCATTTCAAATCGATACACTAGAGGTACCCTTCACACAGAGCGGTCAACGAGCGCTCGTTCGTTTGTTCGTATGCGAACATGTTCGTTTGTTCGTATGCGAACATGTTCGTTTGTTCGTATGCGAACATGTTCGTTTGTTCGTTCGTTCGTTCGTTCGTTCGTTCGTAGAATCTACGAACATGTTCGTTCGTTCGTTCGTTCGTTCGTAGAATCTGCGAACATGTTCGTTTGTTCGTTCGTTCGTTCGTAGGTAAAATTTTATTTTTTTTTTTTCAAACATAAAATTTTCTTATTCCTTAAAATATATACATGTGTCAATTGCTTATTGAGCGGTTTCCTGTTGTCAAGAAATATTTTGAGTTCATTTTTATTAAAAAGCGCAAATTTTTT
>NW_022597772.1:0-1521 GCF_009176505.1 Sitodiplosis mosellana
CATAACATATTATGTTATTATTATGCTGAATCTTAATAACGTTATTAAGATAAAAAAAATCTCAACATAACATAATAATAAATATTTCGGGCAATAACATATTAATAACATATCGAAAATGTAAATCTGTAATGTACCGAAAATCTACTTTTTCAAAAATATTGACGATTAGTGCTAGGTCGATGTCGTTGGCCCCACCCCAATTTGGTCACTCCTATATACCAAAATTAAGTGCTAATTTAGTGCTGTCGATTGGTACCTAGCATGATTTTAGTGCTGCCCGGCAGCCTGCCCTCTATGCGAAAATTTTTGATTTTGAAAAAATTGACCATGTCGTTTTGGCCACTTTGTATGGGATTTTCTCGAAAGCTTGACATTATCGATTTCTCGTATACCCTACAATTTAGTGCTATTTTAGTGCTGCCAAGTGACACCCCCCACGATTTTGGTGCTGCCCCCTGGACGGGTATATTTGAATTTTTTCGAAAAAATCGCATATCAAAATACACTGTGGAACAATTTTCAAAAATTTTGAAAGAACTTGACCGTGACTATATGGGGATGAAAGTAGACCTATAGCTGACTAAAACCCTAGCTGGGTTTCGCCGAATTGGCAGCGGATCTCATTTTTTCGACTTAGGCGTTTTTTCAATAACACGGTTTTTCGGCGATATGAACTATTTCAAATTTTAGTCAATGAATCGTTCGTTTTTGGTGATAGCTTATGACTGTCTTTGGCCAAGTTGTAGCTGAGAGTCCATTGAACAAATTTTACGAACAATTTACACATGAGAAATCACATGTAGTAAGTGTTGTGGAGCAAAATGTCGAAAAAATGGACGATTTTTTCAATTTTTTCGACCAAAACTCATGAAATATCCATTTGTTTTGTTTTCTGTCTTCGGCATTATTGTAGCCAGCGTCAAACTAAACAACTCTCTCGAACATATTATCCCAAAAAAATCACATCTAGCCTACTTTTTTGGCTCATAGTCACTTGTCGCTACCAAACGATATCATCGAGAATTTTCGGAGTTCTATAACTTCTCAACTACTCGAAATAGAGCAATAGTTTTTGAAGCAACTTTTTAGTACTTCTCATGGGCTTTGCAGACCAATTACTCAAAGTACTAAAAGAGTACTAAAATGTACTAAAAACTACTAAATCCTCTCAATGGTTCTGGACAACTGTAGATGATGCTACGTAGTACTAAATAGTACTAAAATTGACAGAATTGAACTGTTACAGACCCTCATGAACGTTACTCGCTGAAATATTACTATGTTACTAGCGTCACGGAGCTCATTTTTTTGGCAAAAAAAAAGTTGTCGGGTCATTTGGGACACTACAAAAAATTTGAAAAATAAGTAAAAATAAGTAATACAATGAAATAATAACACTGTATATACGTTTTGTTGCGTCTTTATTGCTTTTTCGTCATGTACGATAAATATTGACACTTTTTTTGGATTTTAATTCACTTTTTGTCATGTACAGAAAAAATGGATGGCGCTTCATAA
>NW_022597773.1:0-10982 GCF_009176505.1 Sitodiplosis mosellana
CTCTTTTTTTTGGTGGTGGTGCAACCGCTGCCGCTGCTTCTTCTTCTACTTCTACTTCTTCTCCTACTTCTACTTCTTCTTCTTCTTCTTCCTCTAGCTCTTGTCCTTCTTCTTCTTCTTCCTCTCCATCGCCTTCGCTTTCGCCTTCTCCTTCCTCTTCTTCTTCATCGAAATCATCATCGTCTGAATCAGCAATAAAATCAGCAAATCGGTCAGCTTCTCGTGCGTCTTCTTGTGCATTTCCATCGTCCACTTCCATCGGTTCACCCTGTTCTTCAGTTTCTTCAAAGAGGTTTTTGCACCACAAGCAAATTTCTGCCATAATAGCATCCGGCGACCGTTTTCCTCTGTATCTGAAAAAAAAAACAATTTTATCAGACAAACTTCATTATACATGGGTATGGCGAGAATACTACCTGATTTCAAATGGAATCGCCGTTTGATGGAACCTTTCGCCTTGCTCGTCCGATTCTGTTGGCGCTTGATCTTCAAAGTACTCCAAATGGTGATGCAGAAAATGTATTTTAAGCGACATGTTTACGCCAATTTTATTGAAATAACCGAGCATTTCAGTTATTTCTGTATCATACTCGGGTGATCTATGCTTTCCTAAATATCCCTTGATGACCTTTTTTACGGCCGACCAGGCTCTTCTTTGTGATGGTTTCAAAATTGCGTCAAACCTCTCGTCTTTTATCAGTTTTCTGATATCGGGACCATTGACAACGCCTAACAGAAAAAAGATTGATTAATTTTAAACATGATTAACGTGTGAAATGAGACGAGATATGAAATAAGTAAAAATATATTTGATTCATACCTCCACGCAATTTGCTTTCGCTGATTTTCTTTTTGAAAACGTCTTCTCGCAAAAGTTGCAACACTGAAGCAGCATGACGTCTATTTTTCTTGTTGCCAACAACAGCTTTAATGAAGTTTTTTACAATTCCAAGTTTGACATGAAGATAGGGTAATAATATACTCTCACGTGGCACAAGAGCTTCGTTTTCAACATTAAACTCATGCAATACATGTTTGTCTCTGTTCTGCCACGAATATGTCTGATATTGGTTTCCTTTATATCGTGAGTCCCATTTGCATAGAAAACACATATACTTTGTGTATCCTGTTTGCAGACCACAGAGTATCGCAACCATCTTTAAATCGCAACATATGCGCCATTTATGTTTGTCATAATCCACCAATCGCAAAATCGTGCGTATTTTGTCATACATTTCTTCGGTCTCAGTATTGTAAGCAATGGGGACCGACGGTTTCGAATTAGTCTTGTGCAACAGCACTGCCTTCAAACTGTTTTTCGAAGAATCAATGAACAGTCGCCAGTCCTCGGCTTTGTAAACAATTCCCATTGCTTGCATTAATTTCTCGACATCGTGACAATACGCATATGTTTTATCAAGTCCAGTCATAAAACATTCCTGTAGACTTTTCTGGCGGCTTCTGTAAGCTGTTATTTTGGTGCCGGGTGCCAAAAGGTTATTTTCTTTGAGAAAAGATGCAAGAGTTTCGGCTTTGCGCTGAGATAGTTCCAATTTGGAAACGATGAAATCAAGTCGATCTTGTGTCAAAAGATTTGGCTGGTTTGAAGCTCCTTCTCCTGGATCGTAAAACGTATAATCAGGTGTTTCTTCTTGAGGACCTGTGGTAGCAGTGACAGCAGTTACACGATCTGGAGTTGGAGCGTTTGGCACAGGAATGATGTCTGAGTGAGGTAGTGGCCTTTGGGCACTCGGAACGGCAAAGTATTCTTTCGATTTTGTATTTTTTACATTCATTCCGCGGACAAAATTACGACATGGATAACAGTTGTTTGGATTGTGCGCTCCCGGATCATTCCATATCATGGGGGCACCAAAACGCATTTGTGTTTGCTTTTGGTCCATCCATTTCATAAGACCAGTGTAACATGTCATGCACACTGAGTCTGGCACCCAATTCACACCTTCAATTACATCTTGATCGAAATATAGTTTATATGCTTTCTTGAAATCATCACTGATGACACGATTCTTTCTTTCAGCTGATTTTTTTGTTGAGTCTAAGATCGGTGTGAACTCTCCACAAACGTAACAGAAGTTGTTGATGTTTCCTCGGCAACTATCCATTTTTCGATTTAAAAATGTATTTCACAATGTTATGAGATGACGATACGAATGGAATGATACAATTTCGTTGCAAAAAAGGCAATTTTTTACAGTATTGTGTAGATTTTTCGTATATTCCACTGAATGTTACACGAGTTAAATTTAATTGATAATGATATGAGTTTTCACATCTATTTGAGCAAATCAAAATAATATTTTTAGAAAAGAGCACTGTTAGAAATGAATTTCACAATGTTATGACTTTATACTAAATGACAATATGACTGACAGTTACTTGACAGTATACATAACGCATTCCCTATTGAAAAAACACGTTACACATGTTTGTATTCAAACATTTATTTTCAGTTATGAACAAGAAAAAGATGAAAATTTGAAACGAACAATATTTCAAAATAAATAGTCGTCACAAAAGGGAAACATATATCTTTGAATAGTGCTATCAAAGATTTATATATTTTTTTCACTTACGTGTATTGAAATCGAACAAATGTATACGTAAAGTATGTATTAATACACACGTTAAACCTCAAATTTATTTGAAAGTAATAAAAATGAATGAAAATAACATAAAAACGAAAGAAAAGAGCCAATAAAAAATAAATTTTCGAACTAAAGTTGAAAAATTGTATAAAAAATCATAGAAAAAGTGGTTCTGCGGCCAAAACGGTGGACCAATCCTGATTTTTTTACGTTGAAATGTTCATAGGAGTTGTTCACTTTTACGTTGGCTACAATATTGCCGAAGAAAGTGACAAAAAAAATGAATAATTTGTAAGATATGACCGAAAATTTGGATTTTTTCGAAAAAAATCGACTCTTTCGCCTCATACACACATCTAATGTCATTTTTTTGGCATAGTTTGTTGGTAAAATTTATTTTTTGGACTCTTAGCAACAAATTTGCTCAAGATAGTAACACGCTATTGCCAATATTGGGCGATTTATGGACCAAAAAATGAAGAAATCAATGTTTTTCAGATCCCATGGTAGAAAAAAAATACATAGGTCGATAAAATAAAAACCGCTACTAAACTTTCAAATCCCAGCTAGGGTTTTGCTCACCTATGGTAGTACTAACACCTCTGATATGCCAAATCTTGGTTGTCTGAGATGTGTTGCACTGTGAAATCAAGCTACACGAAATATTTTTTTGAACAACACGGAAAATGTTGTTACAAAAGTTAATTGATGACACTTTCACAGGCAAATTTAACAAATTGCCAACCAATGGAAGTTTTTGGCGTTTTGGTCTGTAAGTAAATACAGTTTCGCTTGATGCAGTGTAGTCAAATAATATTTGTCAAGTTTTCGATCAACAATATCGTTTTTGTGTATCGTTAGGTCTCCAAAAATCATACACGGATTGATTGGCTTGGGAATAATTGAAACATCGGCTCTTCAATCGAAAATTGGAAAATTTTTGCTACGTAACTGGTTTTTCTGATAAAGGAGGATCTTTGTTGTATCTTATAGACCAAGAGCCCACCGTACAAACAACTTTTTTTCTTGTGCACTGCAGAAATTCATAAAATTAACATCTTCCCACAATACTCTAACACAGATGTGCCACTTGTTTCAATGAAATTGGGCGGATCGCTTTATTCACGACTTTATTCGCGCTACGCGAAAAAGTATACTTTTTTCGCACCAGTATCGCAGAAATTTGTATTAAATCTTCATTCGGATCTAACTAACTTATAAATGAAATATCTGCACCGAAAAGTGAGCGGTTTGCTTAAAAAATAGAAGTAAAATATTTACACTTCAAATGTAGCTGTCATCATAAACTTAACGAACGTTGAATGTCAGTGCAAGCGATGGGTGCGTTCAATGCCTTCAGAACAAAATGATCCGAAGTGTAAATCTTTTAATTCTATTTTTTAAGCAAACCGCTCACTTTTCGGTGCAGATATTTTATTTTTAAGTTAGTTAGATCCGAATGAAGATTTAATACAAATTTCTGCGATACTGGTGCGAAAAAGTATACTTTTTCGCGTAGCGCGAATAAAGCCGTGAATAAAGCGATCCGCCCAATTTCATTGAAACAAGTGGTACATTTGTGTTAGAGTATTGTGGGAAGATGTTGATTTTATGAATTTCTGCAGTGCACAAGAAAAAAAGTTGTTGTACGGTGGGCTCTTGGTCTATTACCGAAGAAAAACATTTGTTCGTATGCAAAGATAAAAAACCCAAAAATGGAAAAATGTATTGGGTTTGCTATGATTCGATCATGTTAGGGAACGATCGCCGGCCAGGATCATGTACTGCGCGTTGCACTGTTGATGTTATTAATAATGTATGTTGGAGGAATGAAAAGAAGCATAGCGAACACGAAATCCATGAGGTTACTTTTCGTGATATGCAGAGTGTCAACGATATGAAAGATCATTGTCGATATTTGGCGACCAATTTCCCTTTTTCGGCACATAAAATTCCAATATCCGAAATTTTTCTGACTGTAATGAGGAAGTAAGCTTTTATTTTTGTATTTCGGCATTTTTGTGTTCGTATTGTTTCTACGTTGGGTATATATGATGGTTTCGGTATGAATATGATTTTTATCCGTGTTGTCAATGAATAGGATTTTTTTCAGTCGTTCATATTATTTTTTGCGGTTTCTTGCGAATGGACATTCTGATGGCTCAAACGCTATTAATGAACATCCGTTGATAATATTATATGTAACTCTCCTGAATATGAATTTGGTATCCGTGGAAATGGTGAGAACTTTATATTTTTTGGGGAAAATTTGATATTTCTATAGATTATGAATAAACTGCCCTTTCAAAGCTGTGAAATGTCCTACATGATTCTGTCAAATTGAATGAGATTATGTTTCACGAATCAATCGCTCTAGTTCATTTTTTGTGCTATATTTTGTGGGTTTATCTTCTGTGAGATATATCTAGGGGGTAGACACACACGAATCCCAAGATTGGTCAGATTGGTAGGATCATGAACGTTTTTTTACCCCCCAGGATATATTGTAGTTCAATTGTTGAATGTGTGTAGATCTCATTATTTTGTGTGTAAATCTGTGTATATCCGAATATTTTTCTAACATTCCCATTGGTTGTAATTAAAAGGCGAGTTCCTGGTGAATCAAAGTTGAGATTGGAGAGTCTGGAACGGCAATTGTATCGAATAAGGATAAAGAGTACCCCCCTCGACCGAAAACAGATGATGAGATACGAAATTCGCTGAATGATCCGGACATTTTTCAAGAATACGGAAAATCCCTCAACAACCAACATCATTTCTACGTGGGTTCAGAAATTAATGAAAATTACGCATTTCACATGTTTGCATCGTTTGATACGGTTAATTTGATTGAGAATCATATCGCTGAAGATCAAAGAAATTATTTGATGGATGGAACATTCAAGATTACCCCTTCAAAGTTTCAACAGCTTATAGAAGTAAAAAAATGTAATTCTTATTACTTTATTACCTACTTATTACTGTAATAAGATGCGTAATAAGTAATAAGTCCATCTTATTACAGTAATAAAATGAAAGTAATAAGTAATAAGTAATAAGTTACTTATTACTTTACTTCTATACCTGATGAGAAAAGTGATGACAACAAAACAGCACTAACGATCCATGCGGAAAATACCGGCCACCAACCGGATTTTGAGAATGTTTCAATTCTTGATACTGAGCAATTTTTGTCAAGGCGACTAGTCAACGAAAGTCTTCATATTTATTGCAACGATTCAATGAATTTACGAAGAGATGTTCAAGGCATCTCAAAAACATACGCATCGGTACTTCAAAGTGTTAAAGCCCGAAACACACAATCTCAACGGCGAAATGTCAACACCAACAGTAATGCGGCGAATCCGATGACTGTCACACAACCGATAGACGAAAAAGAAGGAGAATGATTCACATTCATTGATATTGACTGTTCAATTCCAATTAGTTTTACTTTTTTCACTATTTAAACATTTAAATATTTAAGTATTTTGTATTTTTAAAACCAATTTCCTGTGATTTACACCGAACGTGATCGAAATGTTCGCGTTAAGAGAGAATTTCAATTTTGCGTAAAAACGCATTCTAACTGTGAGTCTGTGATGAACAGAATGTTTTGTTTATATTGTTTACTTATACACTTTTTTGATTTTGTAGTGCTTGATAATGGAACACCGAGTGTGTCCGAAACGTCGCAACCAGAAATAAACAAATTATCGACTAAAACTAGCCTGCGGCATAGCCATTGTTTCAATTAAATTCAACAATAGTCGACAGAACCATTGGTTCATGAACCACCAATTACTTCTATACAACAGCTCTTGATAATATTCGTAGAATATAGAAATGTTGTAAGCATTTTCTTCATACTTGAACATAAATATTTTGGCCCAAATACTATCTTTTTCTATCTCACGGCTTGACTACATATCCGTGACTATTCAAGTCACAAATAGACCCTCTCTGCTCACGAAAAATATTCTTCCGATCGTTTAGTGGCTCTATCCAATAAATTAAAACGAACTAAGTCGACAATCGTTGATTTCTTCGCCTCCTGAGTGAATCTGTCCTTCACAGCTTGACTACATATTGTTCTATTCTGGACTTTTGTTTGGACAGATTACTCACCTCAATCGATTTGCTTCGTGTTCGTATGAATGCCCTTAATAATATCAATGAAAGCGACTTTTGGATTTGAAATGTACTTTGCTTTACTTTTCGTTTATTTCTATCTTTTCCTTACTTTGCTAATTCCTATCGCCTTGCTACTCGGATCACAGTGTTTTTTGGTCGTTGGATTGGCCGCTTAACGTTGGTCCTGAGCTGCGGTGTACGATTCCAATTCGATAATTTGCCCTCAAAATGCTGACTCGGTAATGCGCTGTTGATTTAGCTCGTCGAAAAAACCACTGATGGATGACAACACACACAATGATCATTTGCATTCTTTTCTTGTGATAAATTCCTCGCTCCTTTTACTTACGCTACTTTCTCGTCGCTGGTTTTCTGTTGTTTCTTCTTTTCGCTTTGTCTTTGCTGTCTGATTTTGTGGGTGATTCGGATTTACTTTTTCTTTGCTTTTGCTTTGTTACCGAATTTTCATCCGTTCCCGTTGACTGTTTCAGAGAGAAGAACTAATACAATTCGTCTCTCGTTCTGTGTCATTTCGTGTGAGTGACACTTGTAGCTCAATTCTAACGAGTTGCTCAGTTATTGTTCTCTTTTCGGGCTATGTGTGTGCGCATGTGTCACCATCTCTACGTGACTTCCGAAACGATTTTATGAGTAGCTTTACGTACATTTCTCTTCTTATTTTCTATGTACAATTTCAGTCAATTTTCTTATGCGTATTTTTTACATTATTATTTTATTTTCTTCTTTTCTTTAAATTAATTTTCTAATCCAAAACAATATCCGTGACCATTCAAGCCACAAATAGACCCTCTCTGCTCATGGAAACTCTTTTTACGATCGTTTAGTGGCTCTTTTCAATAAATTAAAATGAATTGATTCGACAATCGTTAATTTCTTCGCCTCCTGAACGAATCTGTCCTTCGCAGCTCGACTACATATCCGTGACCATTCAAGCCACAAATAGACCCTTTTCTGCTCATGGAAACTATTTTTCAAGTGGATTATTAACAAATTGTTTTTTTTCTATTCCAGCTGTTGTTGCAAAATATCACTTAAGGAAAAGGAAGGGACAAGAAGAAGCTACTCCGGACGAAAATCTAGAAGAACCTGGTCTTTCCACAAAAAAATTCGCGGTGCCAACTCTATTTCACGCAAAAAGAAGTCAACAACAAATAAGAGTCCAACCAAAAAGATCATTCATGGAATTGATACCCTCTCCTTCAATTGATAGTCATCATGTTAGAACAAATGTCTATTTTTGGCCGCAGTAATGGAGTTTTTGATGATTAAAAAACGTTTTTTAGTATTCAATTTTGACAATCAAAAGAGAAATGGAAAAAACATATTTTTGGCGTTATTCGAAGGCTTTATCAGAAAAAGTTTTAGGAAATACTGAAAAATGTAACACTTTCTCAAACCCCACGTTGATTAACTTTAATTTTAATTGTTATTCATTGAAACGACAATTTTAAGATATATTTCAAATTTCTTTTTAAAGAAAGATAAATAAATAAATTGTCGGAACACTAGTGGCCGTTAAGATGATTATATTTTAGTAAAACCATAATCGATTGAAAAAAGTTGCCGAAAAATTCAATGATTCTATGGGTTGAATGGCATTTACTGCGAAGTATCAAATGACTTACATTTCAATTGTATTTTGGCAATTTCGCTACTTTTGAAATTTCGATTCATAGAATGAGTTCTATTGAACACTCAAAATTATGTTCATTCATGAGTAAATAAAATAATCTTATCCACAAAAAATTTCTATCTTTAGCATAATCGTCTCTTGACCTCATTTACACTCATATATGCGTGATACGAAAATCCAATGACTATCTTTATGAACATAATCGAGGAAAAGCGTTATAGAGGTTTTTTATATATACGGATATAATGTATACCTGTACAAATCAATGCAATTACATCTATTTTTGGAATGAGGCCACTAAACGATCGGAAAAAGAGTTACCATGAACAGAGAGGGTCTATTTGTGACTTGAATGGTCACGGATATGTAGTCAAGCCGTGAAGAACAGATTCGTTCAGGAGGCGCACAAACCAACGATTGTCGACTTAATTCATTTTAATTTATTGAATAGAGTCACTTAACGATCGGAAAAAGAGTTTTCGTGAGCAGAGAGGGTCTATTTGTGGCTTGAATGGTCACCAGTGATGATTTTTCGTTAGCCAGTATTGTCTTAGCCTTGGCTTACACCAACAACTGGTGTAAGCTAATGACCACTATCAAGACTTTATTCCAATGAAGAACTTTACGCCAAACAGTTAATCTACTGTGTGAGAAACAAGTGTGGCTTTTAACGATTTCCAATGCGGTGTTAACCCTCGTACCAACGGATGTTCCGATACCACGCGAACCAACGGATGGGGTCTGACCAGACCCCTATATATTTACATGTGTTTATATGGGCAATGCTTCATGGCATGAGTGAAAAGAACGACGAAACAAGAAACCAATAGAAGCACTAACAAAAGTCGTTGAATATATTCGTGTGTGTATTTTCGCTATGTGTTCATGGTTCTCTTCACAGCGCGCATCGTATACTCGTCATAACGAACAAAAATCACAAAGCAGAGCAAAGAATAGACAAAAAATAAAGAATTTACGTATGTGTGTGTGTGTATGCGTGCTAATCCATACTTACATGTGTGTTTGGTTCGCATATGTGAACATAAAAGTACATATTTACAATAAAATATGAGAAAATAAATGGTCTTACCGTAGTAAGACGAACTTTTTTGCAGTAGGATCCAAATACTCTCTATATTCAGTGATCTGTTTCACAATCAATCCAAATAATAATAAATAATGAAATTACAAATAATTTATCAATACAAATAATTTATCAAAACATACAGAACTATTTCAAATGGTTTGATTTAACCCTTCTCCGCTGCTCCAACAAAATCACGTATCTGTCGTTACAGTGTAAATTTTACACTCTATATAAAAGAGCCAGGAAAAATTATAAATAATGATAAAATGTTGGGTTTTTATATATAAAATGGTTAAACGTTCATTATTTCTTCCCAAGAATGAAGAAATAGTTTATTTTTGATGACGCTTTTAACATTTTTCAGTGGGTATTGAAAGCCATATTTTAGGAAACACTGAAAAATGGATAAATTCCGCCATTATACGCGATAATATGACTATAAAAAACATTACAGAAAAAAATTATGATAATTCCTGACTATTATGAGTAAATTTGTGTGCGTTTGTCCCATATTTTGCTTACTTGGAAGCAATGAATATGTATTTAGAAGCCATCTTCTTCAGAAACATGCAGTCAAACTATACAATTACAACAACAATAACACGTATTGCACTAACATTTTCGGCACGTATTACAGGCAGGTTATCGATCGCTTGGAGTAGTAATTATCGATCGAATTGATTGAATTGTTTTATTAGGACAAGGCAAGGAATTCTTTCCATCATTCCCCATATTCTAAACTCACTTATCACATCGTAAGTTTGGTTTGACATGAGAAAAATATATTGACTTGATAATGTGAGAATTTACTAGCAAATTTCCGATTTTGAGCAAGGAAAATACGCTCTGGGCCCATTTTTGTGTTATATTTGGTAAAATATTACTCCAGAAACGTTTTACGGTCGGATTACATAGCAAAATTAGTCTGGAAAGGGCTAACCTCCATTACAATACCCCTTTACTAATGGGTAACCGCCGCCACATCAAGGTCAATAGTTCTTCTCGTAAAATTATAGTTTTTTTCCACAAGAATGCACAAAAACATACAAAAATATTGTGGAGAACAAAAATACAATGATTTTGTGTCGTATTTGTTTCCCATGTGATACAAACATATGCGTATGGACATGCTTATTGACCGCTTTATGTGTAGAGTGTAAATTTTACACTAACAACTTTAGTGTTAGTTTTGCGTTTTTGAAAAACTGACATATAATTTTTGAAAATGACTATCAGATGAAAAACCTCTAGACGAGGTTAAAATGGAGTGACGCTCCTGTGCGTGGATTTAGCACTCAAAATGACTGATATCATTTTGAGTGACGCTAGGACGCTGTATTATCACTACATACGAGGTTCAAAAGTATTTTTCGCATTCACCATTGTGAAAATTTACTCACAATAAGGAAAAATATCTTGCGTCACGACTTTTGATTTTAGATCGAGTTTTCAAGCGTTTTGCCGTGTAAAAGTCGTGACGCGATATTTTTCCTTATTG
>NW_022597774.1:0-2542 GCF_009176505.1 Sitodiplosis mosellana
GCCTTACGAAATGCTGAGATGCTCAGCAATCTTAAAACACATGTTTGCAGTAGATACGTCGATAACAGTATTGAATAATATATTTTACGATATCGCTAAGACTTATTGACTGGCGCGATGTGTAGGGGTGACAGCTTCGAACATGGAAAAACACAGCGAAAAACTCATTTCTGGCCATCCGCTCAGCAGAAAAGGAATAATGGTTCTCAGTGAACTAGCTTCACTTCAGGTGAGTGCTTGTCCGAAACAGAGCTAGCTTACTAATGTTATATTACAACATAAAGAAATATTGGCAGTCTTTTTGGGGTTAGCGCTCACATAAGGAGGATCTGGCTCGAAGGATGCGCTGAGAACCTAGGGGGTAGACACACGTTAAAAATGGGAAATCTCGCGAATCTCACAAATCCCGTGAATCCCGTGAATCTCGTGAATCTCACAAATCATACAAATCAAACCTCTAGTCAAACCGATTCCGAACCAATCTTACGAATCCCAAGAATCCCAAGAATCTCAAAAGTCAGTAAAAGTATGATTTGATTGGTATATGAAAATAAAAACAGAGTTAATTTTTTTTCTGGAAATAAAATGAAGAGGAGACTTTCGTAATTATGTAAAATAAAATATGTTCAAGTCTGCAAGTATTATTCTAGGTATTATTTCATATTAGACACTTGATTAAAAAGCCAGCAAAAAGTGAAAACTTTCATGATCCTACCAATCTGAAGAATCTCACCAATCTGACTAATCCAACCAATCCGACGCTTCAGATTCTTGTGTGTCTACCCCCTAGCTGAGAACCATCATTGTAGAAAAGATCTTTTAGGCAAACGAAGGCCTGTATTTTTAGTGTTTTTGTTCTTAGATGTTCGGACAGTAAGCAGTTCGTCTATTTGCAAAATGCGGCCGATCGATATGTTTGTTAGGAAATAACCTGTCTTATTGTGCAAACAAATATAATTGTATTTTCGTTACCGGCTCTAGGGATGTGATTGCATCGGATCGACAGAATATTAGAGGAACATAGGATTTGAAAGCAAACTTTGACAGACTAGTGTCGTTTGAAATTATGCCGCGGCATTTGCTGTGTATTTAAAACAAAACTTATTCAAATTGTCAGTGAAGTGTGAATTAAGGTGCACGAGCCAGAGTGAAACACACAGAATGCTAGACTACTGGCAGTTGAATCTAGGTTTGACATTATCATACAGATTACAGAGAATATGTACCTTTTTGACACACCAATACATAGAATTTCATGCACAGTTATATCCGTTTCAAGTGCTTTTCTGGCTTTGATTCTAAAGACTATGTATTTGTGTGTTGTGATCATTACAACAAAAAACGACAATACACAGTATGTGTGGCTTCATTCCTTATTTCCTAATATTATCCATACAATATATAAAGAGTCCGAGGAGTTATAGCTCAACTTTGCCATGTCAAAATATACCAACAAAAATGAAATAAGCAGTAAATTGTAGTACAAATTAGACATGGAGATATTTTGGGATAGGCATCAACAGATCAAGATCCAAAAAGCTTCGTTCACATATACATATAATTTTAACGAACTTACGCCAAATATAAAACGAACGTATGATCTTAATTTGCATTAACAATAGAATTAAACATACAAAACATTAACATTCAACGGGCATCGAAGGTGTACGACAACGATAATGACTATAAATAATGCTGTTTGATTTGACGATAGTAATAAGTTTTCCAAGTGTTCACAAACTGAAAATCCGCGATTTTCTTTTTTTTATTAATTTATTGGGGTAATTCCGAAGCCCGATTCTTTTGGGTTGGCATAGCGACCTCCTTTAGGTTTCTATCGGTTTTAATGAATTTTAACTAAAGAAAATTAGCACTACTACATCAGAATATATGCCGCATGAGGGCGCTGCGTAATCCCAATATGTAAATGAGAAATCGTTGAGAATTTTGAAATTATCTTTTGTTAATCATTGAAAACATTTCTATCTCACAATCTCGGTTACAATATATATCGATAAAAATCAGAATATTGTTTAGTGACATTGACATCGCTAACATTTAACAATATTTCATAATGATTACAAAATGGTATAAAATATTTGGAAGTCATATGACAAACTACATATTAGCGATGCTGAAGTCACTAGACATTTTATTTGATTTTGATTTAAAAAAAATTCTTTCTTTTTTCGTTTATTGTTCTAGCATTTATGCAAATATAATCGTGTTGAATAGGTTTGAGCGCGAAAAAATATGAGTTGAAATAATTTTAAATTTTGCAACCAGTTTTAAATTGTCCTAGGGGAATATCACGCTCCTGAATCTTGTGAGATATTTGAGATATTTGAAATAAACATTAGTTGTATGACATATTTTCGATTATTTCGAATAAATAAATCAGATTTTTGTGGATTTTGGAGATATTTGAGATTTTTTGCATTAAATCCGAATAAATACATTTAAATATCATTCATAATCACAAAAATCCACAATATTCCGCCGTATTCACAAATATCCACCATATTTCATACGACAGATTCTT
>NW_022597775.1:0-2622 GCF_009176505.1 Sitodiplosis mosellana
ACTTGTTTTGCTGAACCATTTCTTTTTGAACTGTTTCAATGTTTTTTCTCTGCACTCTTCTAATGAACGTTTCAGTTTCATATTCTGTGAACAGATTCAAGTGTTTTCCTCTGAATAAAATCGTACAAATTTACCTCCATAAGGATGCTCTTGAGTTTCGTGCATTTTGCATACATTTCCGGTGGGATTGGATAATGAAATTCGGTTTTATTGGTAAATACAATTTCCATGCCATGTTTTCCGCTGTATGTGCAATTATCGATACCAACTCTCTTTCGTAAATCAGCCATCGGACGTCCAGATATTATTCCGGTGAAAATATTTGAGCGTTTGACTAATTGTTCGAGGGCGTCCTTTGCTGCTGGTACAATCGCTGTCAATTCCGGATCAGGACCGAGTCTAGCCAACGTTCCATCGAAGTCCGATAAAAGAGCAATGCTATCACCGGGCTTGATAATCCTAATGAGAGGGCAAAATCATCATTAATTACGTTATCTTGAAGTGGCTGGCAATGCTACATGCTGTGCTCAATCATAAAAGAAAAAAAAGCGAAATCTTTGAATTGACACGAACTTTGATAAGACTGCATGAATATCGTCCCGGGTGATAAGATACTTCGGCTGGGTCGTTCCGACAATCAAGGGCCGTTTTTCCCTATGTGCGAGGTCGCGCAATGTACGAAGGCGCAAGGCATCCGAATGCGCTCGAGCGCCTATATAAAAAAGGGAATTTTTCAAAAAAAATAATAAATCAGAGAGAAAAGAGAATATTATATAACAATTCCATTTATAACAATTAAAATGGGGCGCAATCGATAGAAAAATAGCGCAAGTAAAAGAAAAAAGGCGCAAGCGAGAGAAAAAAATCGCGAACGAAACAAAGAGCGCAGCAATTTGATAGCTCACGATCTCTTTCTTTTAGTAAAACACATAGCAATAGCACACAAAATTGGTGTGTCTGACTCATTAAGACTTTGATAAATTTCCAAAATACATTGGTAAACACAATTTGATCAAACAAAACAAAACAGAATAAAACAAAATGAAAACTGAGCGAATTCTGTGAAATATTAAAATTTGCTAGACCATAAAAGTGTTGAAAACAGCTAATTTCACAATGTTCAATATCGTTTTTCAAATGAACTGCCCAAACTCAATCATTTGTTGAGTGAGTAGTCTGTGCAGATAGTTCTAGTAATGAGATAAGGGTAAGTGACTTTTCTCCCCCGATTTTGTCCGTCCGTTAATTAAATTTTTGAAACAATTTTTGAATAATGTTCTTTGGGCCTAATATTGAAATTTTAAATATTTTTTTCAATTTGAATTTCGTAAATTATCATTTCGAAATTCGAACCCATTTTGGAGAATTCCTAGTTCGATCTAGAATTCATTTTCGGGAAAGTACAGATAAATCCCATGTATCATCCTCCGCTTGAATTGTTTTTACATTGAAGGGCGTTGCACGCAACTTAACATTCATAATACAAAGTTAATACGTGTGGAGACACCTTGAGGAAAATGACACAGATTTTTAGTACTACGGTAATCTGTACTTTTGTTTTTGATATTCGAAATTATTTCCAAAAATTCAATTTTTTGACTTGGAACTGCATTTCGAACAAATTTTCTTTCGAAAATCGTCATTTCGAAATTGCAACTCAGTTTCGAAAATAATCATTTGAAATTATACAGGACATATTAGCGGTAATAGTAAGCGGAAAAGTATTAGATTTAGTGTGTAGTCATTAGTCTAGATAGTGATAATGCTGTAGTTACGAATCCACTAAAAAAAAATTACATGTTCGTTTGTTAACAAATGTAACCCAAGAGAAACGGCCAATATGTTTATACGCTGTCTATCCGCCGAAAATACACTAAAATATATATTCACGCTTATTGGACGCCGAATTCAATATATATTCTAAGGTATTTTCGGCGTATTCTTCAGCGTGAAACATATTGAAACATATTCAGGCGCCCTCTGATGGCCATGAATGCATTCATTGATTCAATATGTTTCACGCTGAAGAATACACCGAATATACACTAGAATATACATTCAATTGGGCGTCCAATAAGCGTGAATATATATTGTAGTGTATTTTCGGCGGATAGACAGCGTACAAACATATTGGTCGTTTCTCTTGCGAAGGAGTTGAACTGAATTTCATTCACGCACCTTGACTTTTAATGTTTTTCAACTCAAATCAAAAGAGAACATTCATCAAATATTCGAAAATTATTCGAAGTGAACGATAAATGGTCAAAAAGGAAGATTTACATTTTCGATGAAAAATGTGTTTTTTCTGCATAAAATATTGCGAGTTGCTGGAACGTGTCCATTTTTCAACAACTTTTGAATAGTTTTGAAATTGTGGTGCATGACAGTCGGAAAATCGAAAAAATACGAAAATCTGCTGGATGTCCACACTCTAGCGTTTTTTTTTGAATATTTATAATTTTTGGACCGAATCGAACCCAACCTGGATTTTCGGAAGAACACCGAAAGTCGCTGCTGAAGGAATTGAACTATTCATTTATTTATATTGTAAGGGAGAATCACTCATTGCGTCCTCCTTTAAAAAAATAATTTTCGAATAATGTTTTTTGAGCCTAATATTGA
>NW_022597776.1:0-3768 GCF_009176505.1 Sitodiplosis mosellana
GTGGAAATAATGTATGTGTTTTGTCTGGGAAATGGAATGGTTTTTTTATTGAAATAATAAGAATTATAATTTCACTTTTTGTGATGTTTCATTTTGAAATATTAATGCGCGACTATGGGAGCCAAAAGTCGATGATGTGATCCAAATCACCCAATACGCATTGTAGAAATTCCACCATTTCTCTTCTTGACAGTCGTGTAACAGCAACGTGGCAATTGTGATAGCAGCAACGTGGCAAGGAACCCTCATTTGCTCTGTCAGCGCAAGCACTTCCAATTCATTTTGTTGTTGTGTCAACAGTGGTGCAACACGGACCGTGAATTTGAGAAAAATGATTCGTTTTTCCATTTCATCGATCAGTTTGCGTTCATCACTCTCCCATTTGTCCATGTCTGTGATTGAAAATACGTAGCTGGTGAATCGAGTGGAAACACCGTATTTCTTTCACACAATTCCAATCGGTCGTTGCATCGTGTCTAACAAGTGAATAAAACACGTGATACGAACAACGAAAAAAATGACTTCATATTTTTCGATTTTTTGAAGGAAATATTAATTTGTTTCCATACTCACTGAATAATTTCACCATTTATTTTCTGAAATATTCGCCGTGAAATTCGCAATATTCTTTCGTTGTTTGTTTTCGTTTTTTGTTTATTTGCTCTTGACACTTTGTCAGCAGTGATATATACAATGTTCAGTTTGGTCGCTGAAATGTACAGCATATAAACTGTTGAGACAGTCGAATGAGAGAGAGTATTGAGAAAGAGTTCGATTTGTGTGCACTGCAATGAATAACGTTTTTTGCTCCTCTTTGTGTGCGTGCGCAGATATACAGACTAAACAGAGAGACAATGTTTTGAGCTGCACACGAATGTTCTCTGTGACACATTCGTAAACACTATGAATCACAAAGAGAAGCATCCATCTCCGACATTTTTTTTCATTTCGCATTTTCTACATCGCTATCGTTTCTATTTATTGTGTGACGTCAGTGTTTCACACAAAGTCATTACTATTCCTGTGAATTGCACGGCATTTTATAGCATATGTATGAAAGGAATGGATGAATTTTTTACTTTCCTTTGTGTGCGTGCACAGATATACATGATTGAAAGAGTCGAATGTTTTGTGTGGAGGGAAAGAGAAATTGGCGAAACTACTCTCATAATTCGAAGTAGGCAAACCGTCAGAAGTAGTACGGCAAAATAACAAATTGCCGAAGTAATTTTTTCATTGGAGGTAAAGTAAAATGTTGAATTACCATCAATGTTTTTATTCGGTAGGTAAATTTAAATTCAGTGGATAAAAGCCGCTAACAGGGCATTTGAAGAGTGATAAAACACACCAAACACGTATTATTAGTGAGAAATAAATCTTTTTGATTAGTTTCATCAAATTTTCATCAAATGTGTTGCAGCAGTAAACAGTGAATTGAATCTAAATTCCGAATGGCACAAAACATTGAATTCTTAACAACAATCATCTCGAATCATCTTTGCAACACGAAAAAAAGGCTTTTTGAATTTGTTATTTAGCCTTCTTCGGCTATTACACGATACGATTTGCAAAGATTTCTGATGTTGTTTTCATTTTTTTGACAATCGGTTGTCATCACACTGAATGTTTCATGCACAATCGTGTTTCCGCATACCAAAGTGATCACACACAATGAACGCAACCAAACGAAGTGTGTGCAAGGAATAGCCACATTCAAAGGGTACAACAGCGTCAGTTGAAATTAATCACATTCTCGCATTCTCGCCATCAAAAAAAATTCATTGATGGTAATTCAACATTTTACCTCCAATGAAAAAATTACTTCGGCAATTTGTTATTTTGCCGTACTACTTCTGACGGTTTGCCTACTTCGAATTGTGAGAGTATTAATAATTAATTATATAAAATATTAATAGTAATTTTTTTGTTTGTGTGGTCAAATTTTGACCACGGGCGAGCCTAGTATACTAAAATGCACGAATTACCATTTCATTTGGTTCAGTGGGATACCTGTTAACATCGCGATGAACTGTTCAGGAGATTGAAAATCTCTTTCACATACTATTTCGATTTCAATGTCACGTTCTTTGCAACTCTCTCCGAATTTTTCCCCAATTTTAGAATTCTCTATTAATGTGTTATTGCCAGACATATTTCTATTTAAAATCTAAAAAAGCGATTTGGAAGCGATATAGATATGAACAATGTATTTGATGACGTTTAATGACGGCAGCAACAGTAGTAGGTAAAGGCGGGTTCTGGGCCAACTTCTGTTTCTTTTTTGTTATGTCGTTGGCTCGCAGATGATAACAAGTGATACTAAATGTCATATTGGAATCGCTTGATTTATGAAAAGAAATTGTTATATACATGCCTTTTCATTTTCGATTGAGCTACTGCACACATTTATTATTGCATTTTGCGTTTTTTTTTCTCTTTCTTTTACTCTACCTCTCTCTCTTTCTCTCGCTCAAAACTCTGAACCCATTCAATGAATACATTCATAAATCTATATTTATTGTAAATATAAAAGGCCAACCGAAAATAAAAAAAGGAGAAAATAATGGCGCACGTGGAGAAAGAGAAAAACTATTATAGACTCAACTGAATGCAATTGTCCTTGCGGTTTCTTACAACTAACCTTTTTTTTATTGTGGTTTTCCCATATATTAATCGGAAATATATTCGTTGGATAAATACCATATGTATGTGTTGTTTTGGCTTAGTAAAATGATTGTATATAAAATAGATTCACGGACTCTATTTCACATATGTCAAGCGCATTCCATCTAATGCAAAATATGCATCGAAAGTATAAGTGAATAAATATTGATGTTGTTGTCTGTGTGTTGTGATTTGGTTACACTCAAGGCAATCCATTCATATCGATACTAATGAAAAATTGAGTGTGCGTTACGATTCATAATATCAGTGTCTTATTCAGAGTGCCACGCATAAAATACACGAAAAACTCAGTATACACATACACATGTCGCGAATTGTACAGTGCTTTGCCGAATACATTATACTGTTGGACGGTGGAAAAAAAGAAAGAAAGAAAATAATTTGCAAAGGAAAATGGCAAACGCCATTGAGTCTAAGGGGATTTATCTCTCGCGAATGCTGAACAAAAATTCGAATGTTTGCGAATGCGACGAATGCGGCTATGACAGCGAACTTGTGACTACATAATTCATTCGTTCATTCGGGTTTGTGCATGCATTCGCAACGCTGCCGTATGATTTCTATGTAAACATTCGCACTCGCATTCGTGAGAACGTTCGAGAACAGCGAAATACGACTGCTATACGAATGCGAGTGCGAATGTTTACAAAGAAATCATATGGCAGCGTTGCGAATGCATAGCACTGAGCGCGAATTTGTGAATAAAAATTCGAATGCCAAACCGACATAGAAGCCCCTAGCATTGAGTGTATACACAATTATAATATAATTGCGTGCAAATCGATTCTTAAAACCATGAATTTCAATAGATTTCAAACATACTTGCTTACAATGTAATATCGCGCTTTAATTATCCCGTTCTACAATTTTCGCCCGATCATTTCTTGTTTATTTTCTGTAGTTGAAATAGAAAAAATGGTCAAACAAATTTATGAACTTATTGTTTATGGGTGACCCAAAAGCCGCACCAAAATTCCCGAAATTCGTACTAAAATTCCCGAAATTCGTACCAAAATATCCAAAAATCTTACCAACAATTCCAATATTCGTACTAAAATTTCCCAAAATTATGACCAAAAAAAT
>NW_022597777.1:0-1091 GCF_009176505.1 Sitodiplosis mosellana
TGTGGCGTTTTTGATATTGAAAGAAGAAATAAAAGTTGAACGATGCCTTCAGAAAGTGAATTTTTGTGTTTGATAGCAGTTTCCGTTGCTGTTATTGCATTGATTGTAAGACGGCAAAAAATGACACGTAAATAAGAAAGGAAGATGCGTGTGAATTTCTATCTTAGCGAAAGAGCGACGAAGGGAAGGTTCCATAAAGACGTAAGTCGCTGTTTATTTACTGAGAATTGAATACTGAAAAGTATAAATGTTATTTCTAAGTCCTATTGAATAAACTTCAATTCTCTAAGTTCGATGACATGGTACGATATGGAAACGAATTTTCAAAAAACTTTCGTTTAAATCACGCTCAATTCGAGGAACTGTACCAAAAATTGAAACACCGTCTACAACCGAAACGAATGACATGACCTGATGCAATCACTCCGAGAGATCGTTTGTCGTATACGTTGGAGTATGTATTACGTCTAATATACACATGCATTGACATTTTCCTTTTCGAAATAATTTTTTTCATTAAATTTTAGATATTTGGCTGATGGGCCACGTTGTGAAAGAAACTTAGCCAGTACCTATCGCATCAGTCAAGCTGCAAGTACTGTTATATTGCGCGAGAAATGTCAAATAATGTATGAAGAATTGGCTGCTACTGAATCTATGATTTTCACAAAGGAAATTGGTTAGACGTGTCTAGCAAATTTTACGAAAAATGGAATATGCCCAATTGTGTTGGAGCGGTAGACGGAAAACATGTGCGCATACGATGCCCAGCAAACGCTGGCTTTGCCAGCAGACGCTGGCAAAATTGCAAATTAACTGTCTGAAATAGGATTTTATGTTTGGAATTCATTGAATTTTGTTTTTTGCAACTAAATTGAATATTATCATTTCTATTTTCATTTCAAAATGCGCGCGGAACAAATCCCGCGCGGAAAACCAAATTTTGGCACATTTTTCCGTGCGGATTTTCTTCCCGTGAGAAATCCCGTGGTCGAATTTACACCTCGGGGAAAACGAAAAAGACGTTTTCCGTCACGGGATTTAAAAACCCGTGCCCCATTTAAAATACATTGAAAACCAAATCCCGTGGA
>NW_022597778.1:0-1442 GCF_009176505.1 Sitodiplosis mosellana
GGATGCTGGTTCTTGGTGTGTCTCCAATTTGTTTGCTGGGCGTACGCTTTGCCAATCCCGTTTTTTGGCTTGGAGCTATCGATTGTTTTGTTTTGTTTCGTAGTTGGATTCGATTTAGTTGGAATCATGATGTTGTCATCGTCGCTATCAATTGACCATTCAACATGCGGCAGATTAAAATCACCAACAAAAATAACAACATCTTCAGGATCGGTAGCGATTTTGTGCATGGCTGTTAAATGTGATTCGTAGACTGTTTGCGGTGAATTTGGTGGAATGTATGCACAGTAGATGTAGATGACAAGTGATTTAGTAGTAGCTTTCACACAAACGTATTCCAAATCGTCAGCACCGGCGATTTTTATCTCTTCACTGGCGAATTTGTCATTTTTGGTTGCAATTAGTACACCACCGCCGCGTTGAAAAAGTCTATCCTTACGAAAAACAGAATATGAATCGTCAAAAAATTCAGCATCATAAATATCATTTCTGAGCCACGTTTCAGTTAATATTATCATATCGTGATCGCAGGAAGCGGCGGTACAAAAGAAGCGTTTGTGTTTGTTGCATATGCTACGACAGTTTTGGTAATAGATTGTACACAAAACGCAGTGATCATCCGATGTGCATGACTTTAGTTGCAACATCGGCGATGAAAATCGTGACGATTCCCTTCGTAGTAACCTGTGCAGCCGTTGTGCTGTCTCTTCACAACGGGTTGAGGCTGACGTTGGAGACAACAGCTCTTTTGGCACAAATTCTGCTGGTTGCGTTGGCGCCGACCCCTCCGTGGGCGCTGTACTGGTTATTTGTTGCAATTCCGGTTCGATGCATGCATTGCCGGTTCCAACCGTTGAGTTTTCACTGTGCCAATGGAGTTTTTTGACTTAGTTTGAGCGGCCTTTGCTGATTAATTTTGAAGTTGCGACCGAATTTGATGGTTGTCATGAGTTTTGGGACGGTTTGCCGGTGCAGATGACTTCACAGACTTGACCTGAAATTCGGTGGCTTTGATTTTCTTGGGCCAAATACCTGCCGCTATTACCTTGTCAAAGTGTTGGCGAGGAACATCGAGTGACGACCTTTGACGACCAAGATTGAACGGATAGGAATTTTGCAATTCTGATTGCAGATTCGTGCTCAGCGACCCCAAAAACCATAATAAAAATGTTATCAAAAATTAATTTTTTTAACTAGAAATATGAAAAAAATGATGGGACATGTATGTCCCATTGGTCGGTAACGGTAACTACCTTTGTATGGAAAAAAATATGTCTCCCATAAGAACTACGTGTAAAATCTTTTTCGTTTTTAAAATATTCAGAATTGTTTTGAACCGAAAATGGTTTGAATTGTGCTTTGTTGTGCCCATTTAATCACGAATTTAATGATATTTTTGTAAATTTGTGTGTTTGAAAATTCGCGAATAATGGCCAAAATAC
>NW_022597779.1:0-10210 GCF_009176505.1 Sitodiplosis mosellana
CCATTAGTTAAATGAAGCTATATAAGTCATTTTAAAAATTTGTCCGTTTGTCCCAGTTTGAAATGGGACATTAGGACAAATGTCCGTTTGTCCTCATTTGAAATGGGACATTAGGACAAGATGCCCGTTTGTCCCAATTTGAAATGGGACATTAGGACAAATGTCCGTTTGTCCCAATTTGAAATGGGACGCTAGGACAAATGTCCGTTTGTCCCAAATCAAAAGAAGGACGGACGGACGAACAAATTTTGTCCCTTTGCCACCTTTAGTAACACATGGCATAAAGTTATTGAAACCATTGGTTTCTATTACGTGACGCCAACGATCGACAAAATAGGCTGAATAAGTCTTGGTTATCATTCCATTTTTTCCATAATTATAATAATAATATTTTTTAGCCGATAGATAATTTCGTTTAAAATATTCTCCGGCCACTTTGTTCATTCGCCTGCATGTTTGACCGAATGAATACAGATCTTTCACGCTCAAATATTCAAATATTTCATCAAAACAATCAATATTCAATTGAAATATTTTTGGTTGTTGCGTTTTAGTTGAGCGTCTCTTTCTCACGAATGGTGAATACAAGCTTTTCAGAAGATCCATCTGAGAAATCGACACTTTTCTGGACTTGTAATTGCTTTAGTAACAGTTTGTATCGGATGCTCTTCACTCTCGCTGGTGTTTTTCTTTCTCGTCGTTGCTGATAATTTTCAATTTATCCTAAAACTTTTTTGTTGTTCAATGCACACCACACATTTTACGGAACAGAAAATGAAATTTCGATGAAACAAACAAAGAAATTATGATGAACACCTCTCTATTTTTCTCTCTTTTTTTAAAGTCGTCGTTTCTACTGTCATCGTTCATAGAATGAACTAACACTAAAAATTTCACACGCACACCACAACAAATGCCACATAGTAATTCTTTGTACATTGACAACCGATTTGCGTGCGCATCACACGACGTGCGTGTATTGGAGAGCGAAGAGAGGGCAACACTGATGTCCTGTTAACAAAAAGGATATGAAGGCATTTTAAGAACCACAACAAAACAACACTGCAACAATTGGATCCGACGAAAAATCACAAACATTTTATTTTGCAAGAATTAAACAAGAAAAAAATTCGTGAATTTCTAAATGTGTTTACCAGTTTGAGTGTTTTGAAAATTTTTGATATATCTGATTTTGAAACGAAAATGCATGCTTCAGGTTGGAAACTACGAGATTCTCGAGTAAGATGTATACAAACAATGGAAAAAGAGTAATGGAATTAAAGGTGGATAATTTTGGAAAGAGTAAGTAAGTTCATGTAGTTTGCATACTCCTTTTTCATTCGGTTTGCAACACAGCAGTGACGCGTGTAGTATAATTTTGAACTATTTTCATAACCTGTCAAATACTTCAGCATTCCATTTTTACCACGCAAAATTCACCACCTGCTTATTCATTTGTTCTGAGTAATAATAAATTTAATAATTTATTCTTTTGTTGCAATAAATGCAAGCATTTTTCAGAACTAAAAATGAGACAATTTTTTTTAAATCAGAAAGACTTTTACGTGTAAAAACAGGAAATTTCATATAAGGCCTGCTTCAGCAAACACATTTTCTTTGTTGAAGAAATCCATCGAACAGTGTAACTAATATAAAAATTCAGATCGCGCAAATCACTGACATCAACTTACAATTGAATTTTACAATATTTTTTTACTATTGCAATAACTATTTGACCATTACTTAATCTTTTTTCCTATTTGTAGGCATGAGTTTCTAATGAGAATACTGAAGCAGGCCTCCATTCTTCATACTGATTAACTGATAGTTCTTTTCACCTCAGAGTTTATGGTGAAAAGTAGTTACGAATTCTGCCGTATCTTTCATTGCATATATTCGTTGGCGCTAGTGTAATGTCACAAACATTTCACTGTTTTCTCGACTTTGTATAGATTTTTGTTAATGCAATTGGGGTATGGTAGTTTGTGAAAATAAAAATTATGTTTGTGTTGCTTCTCAACATGATGGTCATTTACGTTCAAGGAGAATAGTTGTTGGTTATCAATTTGCACGTAAAACACGAATTGAACCATTTACATTTGCAGAGCAAACATGTAAAAGACTTATGATGGAAATTGATGAATTAATTGCTGCAGCACGAAATGTTGAAAATAATTGTAACATATTTCGACATAAAAGTTATTCAAACCCTTTTGAAAGATCAGTTACTGCTTGTGATGTTTTTCTATATTATTTTTTAAAGAAATTAGGCTTGCCTTTCATTTTTGAATGTGAAAAAATGGAGATGAATATTGCAATGTATTGCAAAAATTACTTTCAGTACGCCTCTTTTGCAATTAAACTATGGTTTTCATGTTTTTGCATTTATGTTTATTGTTCTGTTCTGAGTGAGTGACGAGTTGACTGAGATTTTTTTTTCCTCTCGCACCCTTCTGTCTTTTAACCTTGCCATTGATCAATGAACTTACCTGTGTTTTCGGAAGTATATAAATGTCTTTTTTCGTCTAGACCATATGATAATGGGGAGTCAATTTATAAAATAATAGTTTGAATTCACGCAAAACATTGGTTCGTTCGACTGCTATCGACGGAAAAATGTTTCACAGCACGATTTTCATACCATTCAGTTTCAACCTGACGCTCAACCACACAGCATAGCTTTTCGTGATTTACCTACCAACATCCATGCTATTTCATTTTGATTACTATAACATACTTTTTGTTCTCTCTCATTGCACACTTACCGTACAATCATAGTATAAACTTTATCTCTTACACTTTCGCTAGTATAATATTTTGACAATATTATTTTTTTTTTCGTTTGGACAATGGGTGGGTGGGTGGTGGTAAACAAAAAAATGGTAGACAAAAAATAGATATGTATATTTCATTCAATGATAGGTGAAGAAAATTCATTTTCCTCTATCGCTCAGGTGCAAATGTGGGGAAATTCCTTTTCCCCTCGCGCATACGGGATAGATTTCTTCCCTCTTGTCCCCGCGCACATTTACATGAAAATGAATCCCCCCTCTGTTGCCTATGGTTGGACGAAATATACATATCTATACTACTAACGCGAAATTGCTATTTGGTAGTGGTAAAAATTTACACTCGGGAATTGATTCGTTATTACTATAATCACATGTATCCTAGATAAAAGAAGTGAGAATCGCCAGTATGCATTTTTGCCGAATACCGTTCGGATCAGCCTCCTATTTGACTTGGCAAATCTAGAAGGGACTATTGTACTGCGACATCAAGAGATGTTATTTCAAAATATGTTTTATGCACTTGTATTGAATAGCAGCCAATCGTTGCTCGAAGTATAGCCGCATATAAAATGAGAGCACTGAGTTTCATAGCAACTTAAAAACGTATGGATTTTGAATGAAAGAATTGGCGTTTTCATGAAAGTCGTTTTGAAAAATGGAGTTGAATATTTGTCAAAATAAATATAAAAATGGTAATAAGTTATTATATGATAACATTACTATTTACATTAATGAATAAAATCGCTGTATTTTTTTGTGTTTCAATAATCTATGTATTTAAATCTCAGCAATTCTCGCTTATTTACAAAAGAAAAACAACAAAAGAAGAGCTACAATACGTATAACAATGCAAACAACATACAGCCAAGCAACGAATGGTATGGAGCAGAAACTTTTATTGTATGAATCCATCCTGTGACAATTACATACAATGCAAACGAAATATTATGATGCAGAGTGAAGGGAAATTGTACAAACAAAAATAACGAAATCCGCTATACGACTCAGATTGTTGCTCCATAAAAGAGAAAATCTTTTTTAATCGACTATTATTCTTGGTTTTTCTTTTCTGATGTAATTAATTCTAGTCGACGAAATTTTATCATGACAAAATATGATTGTCTATTAACCCTCGTACACGCACATGGGTCTAGCCAGGCATTTTTCGATTTTGAGCATTAATTTAACATACTTCTAATTTAGATATCGAAAAATGCTTCCGGGTACCCTCCTAAAATTTTATTGGCTTTCGATCTGTGCATTCAAAAATTGAAAAAAGTCCTTAAAACAGGACGAAAAAAAGGATGTAAAATTTACACCTTCCTACATGCACATGGTGCCTGGCCAGACCCCTATATATTTTGTATGGAAACATATGGAATATAGTGTGTTTTGATGATTCTATGTGGTTTTTCACCTCTCTTACATTACCTCGTTTATTTTCCTCAAGACAGATATCATTTATCGCTAATCAGTTCCGTGGAATACGCGAAAAATCGTGAAAATTCCCCTTCTCATTATACACGGTACTGATAAGAGATAAGTGATATCTATCTGCAGCAAAGTTGTAGAGCAGGTCAAGTACTATACTTTTTGTGAGATACTATCTCCTTATCTCTTATCAGTTTCGCGAAAAATTATGAATGATAAAAAAATGATAAATCGCGTTTTTCGCGATTTTTCGCGTAACTAATAAGAGATATTGAAATGTAGCATAAATAAAATTATAGAACTCAACCTGACTTACAAATTTGCTGAAAACACATATCCCTTATCTCTTATCAGTTACGTGAAAAACGACGAGGAAAAACGTGTTTATCTCGCGGCTTTTCTGAGGTTAGCTGCGTATTTTGCGTAACTGATAAGAGATAAGCGATATCTGCCGTCAGAAAATTTGTAGGGGACCTTGAATATTACAACTTTACCGAAGATACCAAGCCGTTATCTCTTATCAGTTTCGCGAAAAAACGCGATTCTTTCTTATCACTTTTCGCGGAACTGATAAGAGATAAGAAGATATTGTCTTTGAAAAAATTGTAGTTTTTGACCTGCTCGACAACTTTGCTGAAGATATATATCACTTATCTCTTATCAGTTCCGTTAAAAATGAGATGGCATGCATCACTTATTCCCATACAAATGCATGTAAATGTATAGGGGTCTGGCCAGGCAACATGTGCGTGGAGTGAGGTTTTAAAATATGTGCGTGTACGAGGGTTAAATTGAAGTTATGAAAATTTGGGAAATATGAAAGCCGAAGTTATGGCCATCTTAATATTATTTAGCATATTTTATTCAACATATTCTTTAGGAATTTTATGAAAATGCAATGTGTTTTTTTCTTCTGTTTGTTGAATTTCATAATACGCGATATATTTTTGTTCATGTGTTGCAACCAACCTTTCATTCGATAGAAAAAACTTATTGTAAATGTGGCCACTTTGTAGCTGTATTGGTTGAAGTTCTGCATGAAATTACTCCTTGCGTAAGATGCGTGCTATGCGGTTCATTTGTGTGAGGGAAGCGTATAAATGTGTAGCAACTGATGAATTCTTCTCTTTATTAAACAAACAAAATCAGTATATTCATTGTTGATTTTTCATTAATGACAACTGTAATGTAAATACTCAGACAATGTCACGTAAGGAGTGTATAAGTACTGTACATATGTATATAAACCCGTTCGTTTGTTCGTTCACTTGAGAGGGAGAAAAAAAATGCGAAAAATAAAATCAAACGCGTAAAAACTCGTCTATTTCATTTGTAAACCGATGAAAACACGGCACTGTCATTAAATCATATCCTAAAGATAAAAGTCAAACTCAATTAGGGATGAAATGTCTTGCAATAGAAACTACGGCTGGTAAAAAGCTTTTGTAAGACCAAGTGCGTCTTACTTTTCAAAGTAAATATGCAACACTGTAACTTGCGTAAATATGGAATTTTATGAATGAGAAAATAAACAAAAGTTCATTCATCCATCTATGAACTTGGACAGTCATCGACAATGAGGTTGTTAGATCGTTAAAACATGCTTAACACACTCAATGCAATATTATTCACTTTCCTATGTAAAAAATACACGACAAAAAAGTAGCTAAAAACAAACAAATGATATACAAGGAAAAAGTATATGACGGTTGAGACGAGTCTCTGTGCCGCGATAATGATACAACTCACTCATTCCTTTTGCAGATACTATATCCTATACATTCCGTTGAATTACAAAGTGGGATATATCCTTGGGGTACAGAAATGTAGCGCTATCTCGCAAGTACTTGAGGATTACAAAAACTGGAGTATTCTTGAGCAATGAGGCTGAATTCAAAAATTAGCGCAGCAGAAGCTCGGAAAGTGTAAAATACAAAGATACGTTCGTAGCATATTCACAATGAATAAAATGAAGTTGTGAATTAATTAAAACACAGAAATTCTGATGCTATCAAGAATAAATGACTTTTTCGCATTTTTAATTATATATGAAGTGTTTGCATCCAATCAGTTTTTTTCAATCCCAATATAAACAACAAGACATTAATTATGAAATTCGAAACATTTGAATATCTTGTATGACTATCCTTCGCCATGAATGCAATCAATAAGAATAATTGTTAATTACATAGTCCGTGTTTTTCACTGGACTTGACTACAATTGTCTATTTTTGTTCGAAGTAATCAATGTGAGCCAGCTAATAGTCAATCAAAACATCCGAAATTGGTTGACATAAAAATAAAATCTATGTTTCGTTTTTTTTTTCGATTTGAATCCGATTAGGATATTTTTACCGCATCGATTCAATTGGCAGGCAGACTTTTCGTTTAGTCCATTGTGATTCCATTATTCTATATCAACATTAACTGGTCGACAACCACATTTTTGTCTGTAAGTATGGTGCATTTGAAGAAAATAGAAAGAATCCCGGCAGTTGATGACAATTTTGGAAAAACAATTTTTTAACCTTTTTTCAGGATATTTAGGCTAGAGGTCATGCATTTTTTGCCCAATTTCGACAACAATAACTATTTATAAAATAGTTGAAATATGAGATGTTACATTTTTGTAGATTCATGCTGCGTTTTATCTAAAACTCCTTTCTTGGTGCGTTTCGTATACAAGATAATTTGTAAATACAGGAAATCATTGCAATGCCACGATTAATCTTATCAACACATAAATATATCAACGATAACACGTCTTTATCAAATGAAAGGCGCAACAATACAAGAAGTGCCCTATAAATAATCGACACATCCATTGCTTTCCTTTTCTGAAGAGATTTTTTTACATTTTTTTTTTGCAAATGATAGCTTCGTAAAAACCGCTTTGTTCTGAATTGTACAGCATATCGACAAATCTTATTTTAATTGCGGAAACTTTTTCCTGCAAACGAATATATAATATACAAAACGAATGAGAATAGAATTTTGTGCGTTAACAAAAATTGATTAAACATAGTCGTAATGATGGAAAGAAAGGTATAAGTTGATAAAAGTTTTCCCATAAATTTAACAGACACGAGTTTGCGAGAAAAAAAACATTATTCTTGTTTGCAGATGTAGAATATTTTCCATTTTATATGACGGCATTTGGTAACATGGAGATAAATCAAAATTTTCACCTTTTTTACCGGTACAAATGAAGCTTGCAAATATGAACGGCACAGCCAGAGAGAGGCAAATCAAAATTTCACACATTTATACCAAATAAACAGATTCGCTAGGTAGTGTAATCATAACGGTGAGCTACCATACGAATGTATATGAATTGGCTCACATTTTTGCATCAGTTGTACTGGTGAATGATGTTATGGGAAGTGATAATAATAATAATTATATACAGGGTGGGCCAGAATAACTGTCACCTTTTTTTTGGCATAAAACACATTTTCCAATGTACTTATTTCCGTATACGGTAGATATGGCCAAAAAAACAAATTCATTTCAATTTGGCCAGATTTGGTTTTCCAAAAATTATTTCATTTTTTTTTAACAGGAAAAATCCCTTTTAAAATTTATCACCTATAGTTTTAACAATTTTATATAATAATTGTTTTATCCGTTTTGAAGGAAATTCATATCGCGGCAAAATGTAGTTTTTGATCAACTCAAGTAAAATTGAATTCATCATCAGGATTCCTGATTCAGGAATCTTTTCTTCAAGGCCATTTTTTTTCTCCCAACATCGCGTCGTATTAACACATGGAAAAATATCCAAAAAATTATCATATGGGTCATATTTTCAGATTTCCGACTATATGTCACGGAGTAAATAATTTTTTTCACTTTCTGTCTTCGCGAAATTGTAGTTAAAGAAAAACTAAACAACACTGCTCCAACGTTATAGCGAAAATTCCGAATTGCCCTCTTGAATCGGTGACCAAAATTGGCCGCCTGGGAAATAGCACCTTAAGAGAATGAAATAAGAAGATGTGAACAAAAGGAAGAAGTGAAATGAATGACAAACGTGCGTATTTGAAATATATTGAATACGAAGTGAACATGACAGACCTCCCCCAATTTCTACCAGTTCCGCTCGGGCATATCTTTTATGGACATCTTGCATTTATCTCATATTATTTTACGGAAACAACCAACAGCTTAACACACTTCAACACTGAGACAATTGGTCGTCTTTATTTTGAAATCACATACTTGAATTTTATAGCCATTTTCCGTTATTTTATGCGACTTTATATTCCATTGGTTTTTCATTCCGTTCATAAGAAAAATCATTTCGAATTCCCAAAAAGAGGTAGAAAGGTCCAGACTAAACTATACTAAAAATGTGGGATTTCCGATTCACTTCGAAAAGATTCAGAAATGTGGATCCAGGAAATTTTGTTTTCAACGTATGAATCCGCACGCCTACTATATTTTTCATGAAAATATTGAAATGCATAAAATGTACGAATTAAATCGAAAGGCATCCCATGCATATTTAGCCAGAAAATGTAATGTATTATTGCTGGTTGCGAATCGCAGGATTTAATATATGCATGTGAGCGGCTTAGGCTATCCATCATTGCTGTTTTTGCAAACTTGGAATGAGGGCTTAGCACACACACATACACACTGACATCACAACACATTGCAACGCATATATCATTTTTGCGTTGCTCTTTTATTGTATCTATTTTCTTCATCCCCGTGCTTTTTGTTATCTTTTAAGTCTCAGTTCACTTTGCCGTATAGTCCGTGTGTACATTCAGACAGTAGATGTGAAAGATGGAAGCCACACAATATAGCGGTTGGATACTTTTGCATGTAAGCAACGAAATAAAAGATATTTGACGGTCTCAAAAGAAAGGCTAAGAGAGAATTATGTGCATGTTATATTTTATTTTTGGATTTTTCCCATTCATTCTACGTGCAATATTGAGGTGTGTGTGTATGTGTGTGGGTATATCTGTACAGTTAGTTACCTTAGAGTGTTGATGCTGTTTTGCCACGTTTTCTTTTGCCGGTTTTAAGTACGTTTACAAGCTGATATTTCCACAAAACGGCTTAAATGGGTTTTAATGTTCGTTTCTTACACACCATCATCACTCCCTTCCGAGCTATGGTACTCGAAATATTTGCTGTCCAATCGCACAATGCAAATGCAAAATAAAAGAAAAGAGAGACAAACCGTTTGAAAAAATAGATTTCTTAATGAACTCGGTTCAAGATTTTGCATATGCATACATAAGTATGTTTTTTATTCTTCGCAAAACACCTTTTATCAAAATCCCAACGTATAGTGCTGCTTTTAGTTACTGAACGCATCATACACGTTGAACTCTTACACCGGAATAGCATCCGTAAAATGCTAATGGAATCATGAAAAGTGCATGGAAAATGGCGAGGTTTTCTTATGCAATTTTTCTTATTTATTTCACATGGTTGCCCTTACTATACAGATGCAACACATTGAAGCAACACTGATTCAATGTGAGTCACCAACATGTGTTTATATCATACATAGCAACTTATCTGATTCCTATGGCAAAATCACATCGCCACATTTTGAATGAACTCATTCCGGTGTGAAAGGCAAATTCATCTTAAATCTCAAACAACACTTACAAAGCCAGTCGAATGTTCTATCTTAAATGCGTTCAGAAAAGTCTACGGAATAAGTTCAAGATGATGATTACACTCCATCAACTTGAATGAAGTGATTGAAATCATGATTTATTCACCGTTTTTTTCGTGCGTTTTTTTTATTGAATTTTAATGTGTCTTTTTGGTTTGATTGCTTCTTTCTATGCGATGAAACATGTATCGTATGTATATAAGAATCGTGATTCCATTCACGCTAACACTGTACTGGAAAATTATTGTGCAATAACGACAGACGATATCTCGACTACTGACGCATTCCTATACAATCGAAACAAAGTGACAGGTCCATTTCGTTGCTCCCCACAATTTGGTGC